>NC_041228.1:13059013-13143937 GCF_002837175.3 Physeter macrocephalus
CCCGCCCCGGCCGGTGAGCAGACAAGCCTCTCGGGCTGGTGAGTGCCGGTCGGCACCGATCCTCTGTGCGGGAATCTCTCCGCTTTGCCCTCCGCACCCCGCTGCTGCGCTCTCCTCCGAGGCTCCGGAGCTTCCCCCTTCGCCACCCGCAGTCTCCGCCCGCGAAGGGGCTTCTAGTGTGTGGGAACCTTTCCTCCTTCACGGCTCCCTCCCACTGGTGCAGGTCCCGTCCCTATTCTTTTGTCTCAGTTTATTCTTTTTTCTTTTGCCCTACCCAGGTACGTGGGGAGTTTCTTGCCTTTTGTGAGGTCTGAGGTCTTCTGTCAGCGTTCGGTGGGTGTTCTATAGGAGAAGTTCCAAGTGTAGCTGTATTTCTGATGTATCTGTGAGGAGGAAGGTGATCTCCGCGTCTTACTCTTCCGCCATCTTGCCTGAATCTCCGAAATCTTAGAATTTTAAGAAAATGCTTCTTTTTTAAAAAATAAATTTATTTGCTTATTTATTTATTTATTTATTTTTGGCTGGGTCTTCACTGTTGGGTCTTCACTGCTGCACGCGGGCTTTCTCTGGTTGCAGCTAGTGGGGGCTACTCTCCGTTGCAGGGCGCGGGTTTCTCATTGCGGTGGCTTCTCTCATTGTGGAACACAGGCTCTAGGCACGTGGGCTTCAGTAGTTGCAGCACATGGGCTCAGTAGTTGTGGCTCGTGGGCTCTAGAGCATAGGCTCAATAGTCGTCGCACATGGGCTTAGTTGCTCTGCGGCATGTGGGATCTTCCTGGACCAGGGCTTGAATCCGTGTCCCCTGCATTGGCAGGTAGATTCTTAATCACTGCACCACCAGGGAAATCCCCTAACACATGGTTCTCTTTTAACAACATAGCTGAATAAATGCATGTCATTATCTGCTCTTTTTTGAAACAAAGGTATGAAACCTAAAGGCAAAGAAAATGGAAGAGAAGAGAACTACAGAAAACAAAAGAACTGTCAATGAATTTGAGATAGATTGAAAATGGATGGAGAAAATAACAAAGCAGAGAAATTGAAGAGCAAGTACCTATAAAGAGAAAAGCCATTGAGGTGTACCAAGGTAAATTGTGATACAGAATGCAGAGCATCTCAAAAATTAGCAGTACCATGTGCCAGTAAATGTGAGAGTAAATAAGAGGCCCAAATAGGGTTCACTGACAGACTGAACCAGGGCTATTAGACACCAATATAACAGAATCCTTACTTTCAACTTCAGGAAAAATTCCTACCCAAGTCTGGTAGGAGACTAATTCTGTTGATAAATTGAGCCAGAGAGGTCTCAGACTCAAGGATACCAGGCTCAGTAGAGGAAATCAGGAAGATCAAGTACAAAAAAAAGACTGAATGAAGAAACTTTCAGCACCCCTTCTTTGCTAGATTTCAGGAACATGGGTGGAATTAGGTACCACAACAACCCCCCATTCTCCACACTCTCAGCCATGTCTTTCTCAAATGGGAGATTAGTAGAATGTTCTCTGGAGAAGCTAAATAGCCCCTGAAAACAGACTTGCAACTATAGCTATTTCAGTAGACATCAATGAAATAATTTGGTCCCAATATGCCATCTCATTCAAAAGCTCACCAGTTGACAAATCCAACTCATGCACACAGAGTTTCTCATAAGCTTTACAGCACTTATTCTCAAATATCAATGGACAACCAAGGATTACCGTTAAACTAAGAAAAGTGTCCAACTTGGAATACAAAGACCAAAAGAAATAGGAAATAAAGAAGCTTGGAGGAAAAAGAGACAATACAGATAACAGAAAAAATATTTTAAAAACACATTTGTATTTACCCAAAACATCTTGCATTTTTAATAAAATAAAATCATGGTGTAAGGCTATAATTTAAAATACAAATATAAGAAGTAATTTATGAAAAATATTGGGGAAGATAGTTGGAAACTCCTTTTCTAACTGAAATGAACTTAGCTTTAACCAACTGTGACTAGATTTCAAACATAATGAAACCTTTCCTCCATGTATTTTCAATTTTAGAATGACTTTTGTATTCATTCTTGCACTTAACTCATCAAATACAGAATGAACTGAGATTATAGGTAAACACCCACAGGAGCTAATTTTTTGAAATAATCCCTAATTAAGTTGTTTTTCTCATGAAGTGACAAAAGCCACAGTGATTTTGTCTCAAATCAACCATTATCTAGATTTTCTTTGAGCAGTCTTTCTGTCATAAGCAAATGAAGAGCAAAGTCACCATGATAAGAAAATGCTATACTTAACACTGGATCTGATGATGGTCATAGTATTATAAATGAGAGGTTAAGAGTATGTGCTTAAGAAGTACTCTTTATTAATCAAGCAAATATTTGTTTAGAAACGTGTTTGTCATAAAATGGGAGGTTGAGTTGGATGAAGATAATCATAATGATTACAGTGATGGTCAATTATTCTAATTATTTCAGAAAACTCTTCATCCTACACACAGACAACCCTACCTAAAAATAAAATAACAACAACAAAGATAGTGATAGATACATACTAACCTTTCAGAAATAAAGTTGATAGCCAAAGTGGATAAAGTGGTCTTTAGAGGCTGAAAAGCACTGAGAATTAATAACTTCAGATTAACTAATATTTATCAAACACTCACTATGTAACAGAAATTATATTTTATAATTTGCAATCATTATCGCACTAAATACCCAATTTACTGAGAAGAAATTTAACCACAGAAGTTAGATAACTTGCCCACAATCACAAAAATAAAATTTATAGAACCAGAATTCAAACCCAGCACAATATAAATCCAAAACCTATTTTCTTTCTACTGTGTCAGAAAAAATTATTTTGCTGAAGGCTTCTGCAGAATATTTTGGAGAACAAACATAAGATGTTGTGACTACATCTTAAAGAAATGAATGCACATGAACAGAGGCTTGTACAAAAATTATTTTGGTTGTGGCTTCACAAGCAACAACTCTTTTGTACATGTTGAGGCAAAGAAGAAGAAAGAGCTGGAAGACCACCAGGGTCTCTGCTTAGATATTTGATTAGCTTGTTACAAAATGAGTATTAAAATAAAATTAAAGAGCAATACAGAGAACAAATATAAAATGCACAATAAAGAATAACCAAAACAGGGGAAACAGAACAGGAAAGAGGAAGGCAAGAAGAGAAGGGAAAAGGGAGGAGAAAAGAATGGAAGGAAAGTGAAGGAAAGAGAAGGAAATTAAGCAAGCAATAAAAAACATTGATATCCTTCATTGTAATAAAAATAGATAGTGTGAAACCACTTCTGGGAAGATGGAGTATATGTACTTCTTTCCTATTCCTCCTGCTAAGTACAACAACAACAACAAAAACCCTGCATATTATATACAAAACAAGCATAAGACTACTTGGAAAGATGAAGAGAAGACAGAAGAGCTAGGGACCTAAATTATCTTTGATGGTAGAAGCAAAAATTGTAGTACTGTTGATGTGGTTCTAAATGTTATGTAGAGGAAATATTAAGACAATTATATTATAAACAGGGGAAGATAAGGGTTATAAAAGGAGGTAAGATTCTTCACTTCACTTTAACTGGTAACACCAGGAATTTTGTTAAGTAATGTTATGTGTATGTGTTAAGTTATGTAATAACTAGGGCAACCACTCAAAGTAGCTATCCAAAGAGATACACTCAAACCACTATAAATAAATCATAATGAAATTCTAAAATATGCTAAAGCAACCCACAGAAAGGCAAGAAAAAGAAAACAGATAAATGAAAATGAACAAAAAGAAAAGAAAAAATTAAATGAAAGACTTGAGCTCTAACAAATCAATAACTACATTAAATGTAAATGGTCAAAATGTACCAATTAAAAGATAGAGATAAGGTGATCAAAAACATGATCTAACTGTATACTGCCTATATGATCCAACTGTATACTGTCTATAATCAAGTTGTTCCCAACATAATACTTTTGGGAGGTTGAAAGTAAATAAATGAAAATAGACATATCATGCAAAATTTAATTAAAGGAAAACAGGAGTGACTAAATTAATATTAGATAAATTATAATTAGAACAAAGAAAATTATCAGAGATAGAGACATTACATCATGATAAAAGGGTTACTCCACCAAGAAAATATAGTATTCCTAAATGTGCATGAATCAAAAAACAGAGTGCAAAATATACGAAGCAAAAACTGGTAGATCTCAAAAGAGAAATAGACAAATCCTCAGTTATATTTGGGAACTTCAACACCCTCACCTTCAACAATTGATAAAACAACTGGGCCAATAATCAACAAGATTATAGATGAACTCAAAGCACCACCAACAACCAGGATTTGGTTTACATTTAGAGAACACTCCACCCAACAAGTGTAAAATATACATTATTTTCAAATGTCCATGGAAAATACACCTTGATAAATCATATTCTGGGACATTAAAAAAAAATAAAACACAAATCTCAACAAACTTAACAAACTGAAAATAATTGTTCTCAGACCACAGTGGGATGAAACCAAAAATCCATAACAGAGTGATAATAGAAAAGTCTCCAGATACTTGTAAACTAAACTACATACTTTTAAATAATCCATGAATCAAATAGGAAGTCTCTGGGGAAATTTTTAAAATACATTGAATTTAATGAAATAAAAATACTACTGTGTTAGGATTCCCAACACCACCCTCATGCTTGATGATCACTGGACTCACAGAACCCAGAAAAGCTGTTGTACTCACCATTACAGTGTATTACAGCAAAAGGATGTAGATGAAAATCCGCAAAGAAAAATGCCCTTGGACAAATTCCAGGGGAAATCAGACACAAGTTTGCAAGTATCTCCTGCTAGAGACATTGCAGGGGGATGTACTTAATTCTCCCAGTAATGATGTGTGACAACATGTGTGAAGTATTTTCAAGCAAGAAAATTCACCTGAGTCTTGGTGTCCCAAAATTATAGAAATGGGAAACAGATTAGTGGTTGCCACAAGTTAAGGATGGGGTGAAAGTTGGAAGGAAGTAGGTGTGGCTATAAAAAAGAATCATGAAGAATCCTTGTGATGATGGAAATGTTTTCTATTTGACTGTATCAATGTCAATATCTTATTTTTGGTATTGTTCTATAGCTTTGCAAGTGATTACAATTGAGGTAATTAGGTAACTGTTAATGAGATCCCTTTGATTTCTTTTTATTTTTATTGAAATAGAGTTGATATATTAGTGTCAGATTTACAGCACAGTGATTCAGTATTTTTAGAGATTCTACTCAATTAAAAGTTATTACAAGATAATGGCTATAATTCCTTGTGTTATACAACGCATCATTGTTGCTTATCTGTTTTATACATAGTAGTTTGTGTTTCTTAATCCCATACCCCTGATTTGCCCCTCGTCCACTTTGGTAACCAATCTCTCTCCCCTTTGGTAACTAGTTTGTTTTCTATATTTGTGAGTCTGTTTCTTCCAACTGCATATAAGTCTACAATTATCTCAAATTAAAGCTTAATTAAAAAAATTTAATTGCATACTCACAACATGAGTGTCCTATTGGTAAAAGTACTTACTTTCTACTTCGTCTGTAAAAGCCTGTGTTTCCCTATTCTGTGTAACAAGACTACTTACAAATATTAAATGTTTTGACTCTACACTTGATGGAATTATAAGTTAAACATAGATTTTAAATAAGCAAATTTCAGGAAATTGGAAATATTTCCACTATAGTCACAACCTCACTTTGCTAGGTCCAGCCCAGCATGACTATTTGAATAGTCATTTTAAGCACTTGGATCCTGTACTCAGTTATATGTATATTTTTTTAAAGTTCTTCACACATTTAGTGACCCCTGTCAATTCTGTTGTCTGAGAATAGGTGATGCTATGGTTATTCTATTTTCTAATTAATTCTTAGTGAAAGGTTCTTCTTAAGGACACTACTATAGCAGGATGCATCTTTTGTCACTCTCCCTTACAGCTCATTAGACAGAGCTAGTCTCCTGGTCCCAACCTAACCGCTGGGAATCTTTCTCAAGTTTCCAGGAATTATGAGAAAATTTACACACTCAGCTCTAGTTATCTCTACCTCATCACATTTTATAAATTAGAGCTCTTTTTTTGAATGACAAGAGAGTTAGAGCCAGACCTGGCTCTGATTCTTCAGAATGCTCCACTTAAATCCATGCTCAATCATCTGTTGACAGATTGTTCCTCCCTGCTTATTGTCAGCACAGGTAGAAATCACTGTATCCTTGGGAAAGGTGAGATTCACTTATATAATGGCAGAGGGCAGTGGAAAGAACATGGGCCTTGGGTCAGAGAACTTGATGCAGATGCTATCTCCTTTAATTAAACACTTTATGAGCCTGAGCAGTTCATCTGAATTGTCTTAGCTTCAGTTTCAACATCTGCTTACTGGGATAGTTTGGAGAATACATTTTTTAAAATACCTTTATAAAATGTTTCATAAACAGTAAAATCCCCAGAGTTCAAGGATAATATCTCTTTCATTTATTGCTCTATCCCCTGTAGAGTTCCTGACATACAAACAGATCATCAGAATTTTTGCTTATTTGGATAAGTGAATGGCCTATTGCCATTTTAATCTAAAAGCACAGAGAGAAAAGTTCTAGACCCAGGAAGGCAGAATTATAAACAATCATAGTATGATGTATTGCTGAAAAAAAAAAAGCATGGGTTATTACTCCTTTGGTCAAGGGAAGTGTTCTCCAGCCCACTTCTCCATAAAGAGAACATAGACTCCTTTTGACTCTTATGGTTTATGTCACTTTCCCAGGAAATCCTCAGCTAGAGTATTCATCACTTTTCCCAGGCTTCACCCTTTGGTCACCTTGCATCTGACCAAACCTCCATCTGGGACTTGAATGAGCCACAGGGAATCTCTCTGTATCTGTCTCAGATTCATCATTTGAATTGTTGGTGACGATTCTGCAGCACTCAAATGGTAGATAAAGTGGATTTAGCTTAATTTATATTGATTCTCAAGTGAAATTTGTGTGTAAGTGTCTATATAGATCTGTGTCTATATACCTGTTAAATCTATATCTCTGTGTCTATTTCTATTGACTTTTTAAAGATCTGGCCTCTTTTTCGTGCAAGTGAAACAAAGAAAAGAACTATGTATAGTGGAGGGGTCTAGTTAGTGGGGTTTAAAATCCAAGTCAAATGATTCAACCAACAGCATGCAGTCATATTTATTAAATACTTTCTATGGCTTAGGCACTATACTCTAAATAATGGAAATGCAACTGTGAGTAAGACAGATAATTTCCTGGTCTTCTGGGATGCCAGCCAGGCTAAGCTTACAACAATGTATCCTGAACGTTATTATAAGGGAGATAAAAGGTGCCATGGATGTGTGTAATACAATAGACTAGCCTTCTTGTGGGGTTCAGAGGGTGGGAAAATGTTGATGGTAAAAGTGAAAGAACATGGCTCCTTGGAGGGCCTGAAATAAGAGCCCTGAAGATACAGCACGGAGGCAAGAACCATAAGTTATGTCAATCAGTCAAGATCACATCCTAAGGAAACTTTTTCAACCCTGTAGGGTTTTAGTCAATGGATTTTGAATAATATTATTATTATCAAAATAAAGAGATTGTAGGGACATGAGATGGGAAGCTTGGTGACCTAATTAAGATACCGTCTCTCTTGTCCAGGTAAGAAAAAAATGTAACAATCTTGGAAATGATAGTGGCCTTACACACCAAAAGAAGTGGGTGAATTCTTGAGGTTTTTAAGGGGTATAAATGGCATAATTAATTATGTATTTGAAGATTAGTAAAGGAGAAGTGTATTAGTTTGTTAGGGCTACCATAACAAAATACCACAGACTGGGTGGCTTAAAGAACATAAATTTATTTCCTAACAGTTCTGGAGGCTGGAAGTTGGCGATCAAGGTGAGGTAACTAGCAGCTCTTGCTGGTATAATGTATTTTGATATATCAGTACTGTGGAAATACTCTTACTAACAATTTTCCTTACTCCCAACACCATCTTTCCTGGAACAATCTCAAGATTGCATAAGATACAAGCATAATCCAAAAGAATTTGGAAATATAGTCCATTATTCCAACCGAGGTTTAATGGAGACTTCAAAGGTAATGCACATTATGAATATTATTTAAAGTCCTTGGACTTCCCTGGTGGTCCAGTGGTTAAAACTCTGTGCTTCCACTGCAGGGGGCGCAGGTTCGATCCCTGGTGGGGGAACTAAGATCCCACATGCTGTGCGGTACAGCCAAAAAAAAATAAAAAGTCCTTTTGTTTCTCAGGAAAATAAATATTGTTGCTTCTAATCCTGGGCATGTGATGTGAAGATCTCTTAACGTTCTCTCTGGTGAGAACGAGTGCCAGTGCATAAGAAGGGTACCATTACGGCAAATTGCCAGAGGATGCTGGAAGGTCATCTTCAAAGGTTTTGGCTCTGCAGATCCTCAAAATAGAGCTGGTGTTCTGTAGCACCATCTAGCTTTCTGTTGTAAATATTTCTTCAAAAGGATCAGGAAGTTAAACACAGAAGGTGGGTTATTAATGACTTTCTGAGGACGTTGCCACCCTTTTGCGGGTCATTCCGTGAATGCTATGCCAGCAGAATGCTTTTTATTAAGAAGAAACACTCAGCCTGCTCTCTGGTCAGAACATTTTGGTCTCACTGCATTTCTAGCTCACTCTTTCATCAGCGGCTGTTTCCTTTTGGCTCAGTTCCAGCGCCAAAAGAACCATTGATCCCCCATGAGAGGAGGCCTTTGATAAGTGGCCAAGGCCAAGCAGAGGTTTGCCATGGATGATTTGGTTTTGAAGTACAGTTTATGAATGAAGTAAAAAAAAAAAATGCTTCCACCTGATCTGGAAGCATTTCGGTCTGTGAGTGGGAAGTTAAGCAAGAAGGAAAAGAGCAATTATAAATTTAATGAAAAATACATATTTAGAAAGAATGTAATGTTTCTAACAGAATTGCTTATTGTACATACTGGCTCCTCCCTTTCACTCTCTAGCCTTATTTATACTTAGCTCAATTTAGAAACTTCATATCCAACAATATAAAATTATTTGCAGTTTTCTGGGTAAGCTGTGCCATTTAACACCTCCATGCCTTTACACAAACTGTTTTTCCTGAATGAATTACCTTTCCTTCTCTCCATGCAAGTCTGATCTCAGTGATGAAGATTTCCTTATTATCCTTTGCAAAACGAATAACTTCTTTGTGTACTTTATAATCCTTCACTACTGGAATAATCCTTGCTGCTTGAGCGGGGGCCTATGTACCCCTATAGGTATGTGAAGGTCCCAGGAATCCATGTAGGACACCTGGCACACTTTTTTGTTTACCAATTATACATAAAGATTTTAAGAGGAAAAAAAATTACTATAAATTAGGACAAACAGATATACTGTTGTGTAGAATTTTAAATTAAAAAAAATATACACCAAAAGAGAGCCCTTAGAAAATATTTACTCTTATGACTGCCTATTGTGTATTCTGGCTTCAGACTCTTTGATGTAGGCAATCCATCTCTTCAATTTTGGTGGAAAAACTTGAAAAGCAGTGGTGGAAACTTCTGAGATTGTACATCTCACCCTATATTTTACTCATTTGTTTCCACATCGGTGTTACTGTAAATGCTGGGGAACACATTAGTAAAGGCACCAGCGTTATTCATCAGTGTGTCCTTAGGAGTCTGCATAGTGAACAGAACCTAGGGTCTCTCAAATTAAACCAAAATGAAGCAGATAGGATTTCATCATGCATAGTAGAAAATACTGACATTAGGTAACTTAGTTAACAAACCTGTTCTGTGAAGTGCTAAATGTGGATGCAGCCTAAGAACAAGAACAGAAAAAACTAGTTTATACAACAGTCCATCACACTGAAATCTCTATTAATCAATACTTCATTGACACTGATCTTCATAATGTAGACCTCAGAATAATTTGTGAAGCATTAGATAGAGGTCAGATTTGATTAAATCTTATTCATAAACTTTCAGCACTAAATGTGGACTTAGAAATTGTCTAGTTCAGGGAGTGTAAATGTGCATATGTGTGTGACCACTCTCATTTTCTAAGATCCTGGCAGACATCATTAATCAATCATGAGACTACTGTTGACTGAACCTGGCTACAGACGCAAAACTCCCCTTAACCTATTATACCAGGCAGGTACAACCAGTCAATATGACCTTGCAAATAAGATGAAGTCTGTCTTTGATTAAACCCAATCCAAAGAATGAGTGAGTGGTACAGGGGTATGGGAAGAGGGCGGGATCAATCCTACCGGTAGGCAACACACTGTTTTCCTTGTTTCCGAAGGCCAAAACAGACTTCTTTCTCTGGCCTTTTTACTAGGCTGTATTATCTTCCATGAGGTATCTCAATCTTTCCTATAAGATGTCTCACAACAGTTCTGCTCCCTCAATGAGCCAGACGTGATGAGATGTGAAATAGTAAATGTTTGAAGATGGACTCTTTGACCAGCGAGAAGATACCAACTCTATTTGGGGAAGAGGAAAGGGAGAAATAGAAAAGATGGCAATGAAAAAGTGATACTTCTGTTAGATCTTGAAGGATAAGTAAAATCTCATGAAGACAGTGAGAAATGAAAGCCATTCCAGCCAGAGGAATTCAAAGAGGCACAGAAGTGAGAACCACCATCATGCTAGGACGCAATCAGTATTGTCATGATAAAACATACCAGGGAAGATGCGACAGGAAAGGGTTTTTAATACTCATGATTGAAAGAAAAATAAAAGGAGGATAGGAAGGGAAGAGAGAGAAAGAGTGGAGTGTGAGAGGAAGGGAAAAAAGTCATCAGAAGCAGTATTACAAAGTACATCTGTGAGTATGGCAAACATGTGTCTCTGGACCCAGATTTAGAGAGAAAAATGTTTGCCCAAGGTCCAACAGTTGGAAAGTGGTGGAGTTGAGGTTCCACATAGGTCCTTTGATTTCAAAGTCCATGCTTATTCTCTGTTGCCACTCAACACCACTGGGATAAGTGGGCATATTTCCAAGAAAACTATTTTGGTGAGGACTTGGCTCCTATTAATATTGGTAACTTCTGATATGTTTGCTTAAAAGTTAACCCTGTTTTTTTGTGCTTAAATTTCAACAGTTTGAATGAGATAGTCACCTTCACTTTGAATTTCTTTCTCCTGTTCCTAAAGTACTTGAAAGGGCTTAAGCAAGAAGAGACAACTCGATGGATATTTACTGAAGCCCAGCTCTGTTTCTAATTAGACCTATGATCTTGGCAAGGCACATACAGTTTGTTTTTCATTTATCAAAATGTATTTAAGGACAGTCAGTGTTGAATATTTAAGTAAGGAGTATGTGCTGCACTCTTAGAAAGATCTGGGTTTGAAACCTCACTCTGCCACTTTCCACTTGCATAATCTGTACTATAGTAATTAACTACCCCACACTCAAGTTTCTCATTTATAAAAAGAGGACAAGCATATATTCACACGACTTTGTTATTAAAATTAAATACGATCACGTGTGGATTGTTCCAACCTCGGTATCTACCATGGGATCTTTATAGGTAGAAGGCAACTTGACTTTTCTTCTTCATTGAACTGCCTATGAAGGAAAAATGGTTCCCACGTTTACAGACCTCATTCATGAAGCAGATAGAAAGTGACTGGGCATCTTTGGAGAATTTCCCAGGATTGTTGGGGTAGAAGTGGGAAACCCCCTCTACTGCATATTTAACTGCAAGATCTTAATTCAGAGAAGTTCTGCAGGGCTTTGGACTAATACCTTTTTTACATTGTTTCCCCTGCACTCATCTTAAATTGCTCTACCCAGCCTACCAACTATGTCAGAAGCCTCTGCCAGTCCACACTTGGGTTTTTGGAGGGAAAGGAAGCAGAATGTTTTATCAAATAACAAATCTTTGCTCCACCTTCACAGCCAGGCTGAGCTAGACTAATCGCAAAGGCTATTCCTAGGTTGAAGACCGGTCAAGATCAGGGGTGAGAGTCCAGTGACACAGCATGGGCACTGATTAATCAGAATTGGTGCCAGCTGAATATGACAAATATGGTCCTGCCACTTTGAACAGGTTACCTATCGGTCATGGCTAGACTAGAGATGTAGATTTGGGAACTTTGCCTTTGCTTTGGTTTAATACCGAGCTGGCAAACAAGCAGTGGGAAAGGATATACAGGAAATGAAGACACCAGAAGGTAGACACACAGCTTTCAATGCCACCCTGGTTCCTCAGAGATGTGCTCTGAGTTCATGATTGAGCAGTCCACACTGGGTGATGGATCAATCATCAGTAAACCTCAGAACCTTCCACTCTCCACCTTTTGGTGGAAGTAGGCTCAAATCTCAAAGATCCAAGTTGTTGGCACGATAAAGAAATTTGAACATGGAAGCAACCTAAATGTCCATTGACAGATGTGGTATATATATACAATGGAATATTACTCTGCCATAAAAAAGAATGAAATAACGCCATTTGCAGCAACATGGATGGAACTAGAGATTATCATACTAAGCGAAGTAAGTCAGAGAGAGAAAGACAAATATCATATGATATCACTCATATGTGGCATCTAATTTTTAAAAAAAGATACAAATGAATGTATTCACAGAAAAGAAACAGACTTCCAGATATTGAGAACAAACTTACTGTTACCAAAGGAATCGCAGAGGGAAGGAATAAATCAAGAGCTTGGGATGAACATGCACACACTACTATATATAAAATAGATAGCCAAAAATGACCTACTGTATAGCACAGGGAACTCTACTCAATATTCTGTGATTACTTATATGAGAAAAGAATCTAAAAAAGAATGAATATATGTATATGTATAACTGAATCACTATGATGTACACCTGAAACTAACACAACATTGTAAATCAACTACACTCCAATTAAAAAAAGTAAAATTAAACTTAAGGAAAAGAAATTTGACCTGCTTTATGGTTATATACTTTTGAATATATTTCTTGCATCTCTAGGAATACTCAACTTCCTGGTAGGTCAGGCCTGACCAAGACCTTCCATAAGTACCAGCATGGCTGACTTGGTTTGTCCCAACTGCACTTTGTTTTATCCATAGTCAGACTACTTGAGTTCAAGATCCCAATTCAACTACTTGCAGCTGAAATTAGGCAAGTAATTTAATTTATAGAGGTGACCTCTATAGAAAAAAGAATGTTCTTCCTAGAATTAACCTTGTCTCTCCCCTTCAGAAGTCCTCAAGAGTTTCCCACTGTTTTAGGGGATGGGAGAATAAACAATCTTAACTTGACACAATCTAGGCCTTCCTGGCCCCTCTAGCCTGATTCCTGCTTATGCTCTGTTCTCCTGCCGAACAAGCCACCTCTTGGTATCTTAAATACTCCTTTGCATACACATGTCACCTCTATGCAGAATACTCTTCTTCCTTCCTTCTTTCTTTATTAACTCCAATTCATTTTCAGACATTAGGGTTAGAGTTCTCCTAGGAAGCTTTCCTTGTACCCCTCAGTTTAGACTATGCTTTTATATGTTTTCTTTTGCTTTTACTTTCAATGTCTGTTGTATCACTGAAAAACATAATAGACATTATAATATACTTCTGTTTCATAAGAAGTCATCAAGGGAAAATGTGGCTTCTACTGTATCATTAACATAATTTTCTCCAAAAATAGGACAAGATTTAAAGATAAAAAGTCAATGAGTTAGCATGGATTTTCCTTTTAAATATCATCTCTTTACATTTCCTGATTTATCAAAGGAAAAAAGGTCTAGAGAAACTACCTGAAGACCTGATTGTAAAGTCTAGTACTTTTTCACTCTTTTGGTTGTCTGAAGTACTTACAGTCTATATGAGTCATTTGGCATTGGTAAATTGGTCAGGTATTTTTTTCCTGTATATATTTCTTTTTTTGACAACTTTACTGAGATGTAATTTACATACTATAAGATTCACTCATTTAAAGTGTACAATTGAATGGTTTTTAGCATATTTACAGAGTTGTGTAACCATCACCATAATCTAATATGTAATGTTTTCACTGCTCCAAAAAGAACCCTTGTGGGCTATATTTTTTTTAAATATATTTTCTCGCATAATCATGTATGTTTCTTACAGAGCACTGATCTCATTTGTAAATACTTATTTATTAATGTTATTGTTCAATTAGAATCTGTTTCTTACATTAGAGCATAAGCAGTAGAACAGAGATTATTTCTGGGTCAACTTTGTGTCACTAATACCTAGCAGAGTATTTAGCATATACTAGAAACTTGATAGCAAATTTCAAAAAATTAGATTCATGAACTTCAGCATTAACATCTGTAAGGCGGGATTAAAAAAAAGCATATCATGCAAGGAGGCTTTGAGGATAAAATAATATAATGCATGAGAGAGCTCCTAGTAAACTGAAATTTCATGTAAATCTTAGCTATTACTTAGTATGTATTTTTAATTCAGAGAAAAATCTAGGTTAAAGATACATAGATTGGGGAGCATGAAGGAAAGCAAGAAGATGTTATCTGATCTCTCTTCCTTTTCCCAAGAATAGAGGATAATTACGTTTACTAGAATTCTTTTTGGTCCTGTGACTACTTCTGGCCAAAGGGATATGACAGAAGTAATATGCACAGCTTCCAAACCTAGTTCTTAAAATGTTCTCAAGGTAGTCAACTCATGGCAAAAGCCAAAGGACCCAGAGGTGGCAGTCACGTGAAAGAATCTTGGATGCTTCTCTTTGAGGAAAAGCTAGGAAAGCCATCCAATCTGTAATAAACCCTGGCACGAGCAAGAATTCAACACTTTTGTGAGCAAAATCGCTGAGATTTCAGGATCGTTCGTTATGTGACTTCATACAGAACTCAGTAGTTTCAAGCAGGGTGCTGCCTCAATAAAAAGTTTAAAAATAATTGGCATTGGTTAAGCACTAAGACATAGGCATCAAGGAAGCTAACACAGAAGGCTGGAGGAATAGCACTCCAGATTATGCAGTTACAAAGAATTTGGTTTAATTCTTGCCTGTAGTTATTTGAGGGACAGATCACATGCCTAGTCAACGAGCAGCTCTAAGAGAAAAGCTTGGAAAGCAGAACATTAGTAGTGTATGTTGGCTACCTTCGGCTGCCTTTGGCAAGATAGTATAAGCTACAAGCTCACAGGAGAATTAAATACTTTGCAGGCAGAAATGAGAGAGAATAGAGAAAGTCCAGAAATTCGAAGTCTTTTCAGAGTTGAAAAAGTTTACAGATTCTAGACCCCCAAAATTAATATAGGAAATTTTAAAATACTTTGAAATGCAAACTCTCAGAAAAACTCTTCAGTTGGATGAAGTGACTCGGGGCAATGATTAATCCTGATTCAATCAACCCAATTCAAACCTGATAGTTTTAAGTTACCTCTTAAGAGAAAGAAGTGAGAAGGTTAAAAAACAAAGCAATAAAACAGACCTGAGAACTATGTCTAGGAAAAGATTGAGGTTGTAGTTACCGGACACGGAAATGACCAGGAAGCATAGAAATTAGAAGCTATGAAACTGTTGAAAGAATTGTGTTGCCAAAGAAATCACAAACTCATTCCAAAAGTCTTCTGACTTTAAGACTCGAGGCAACCTTTGGGACCCCTAACCAATCACAGGCAGGAGACAAGTCTCAAAGCCCCTAGGAATGGTCTGTTCTCCGACGCCCACTTCAGAGGTCCCCGGAGAGACTGCTGCACAGACATCCAACATAACCCCTCCAAGGGTGAAGCCACAAACAATGGTCTACAAAGGACAAAGGAGTTCCTTCACCAAAGAGTAAAATCAGAGCCTAAAAGGGAACTTTCTTCACCTATGTAGGCTAAGAAGACTTCACAATATCTGTCCTGAAAATCTCCCATAATGTATAATGTTGGAAGTGAAAGAGCCTCAAGTTGGTGCAGCCATATGATAGAAGGAGCTTGAATCCCTAAATTACTCTTTTGACGAGAGGAACCCAGCCCACACTGGATTGTGATGTGGTGAAGAAATAAACTTCTGTCGTGTTAAATCACTGAGATTGGGGATTGTGTGTTAGCTGTAAGTAGGAATAATTAACCTGAGTTATGCAGGAAACATGGCTTTATACGTGATCCTCAAGTTAGGAGAGTGATAAGAATACCCAGAAGAGACACACAAAACAGACATTTTTCCATTTCAGTGGAAGTATTCAGTTGAAAATGAGGAAGGCAATATAGCATTTGAAAATGATTCTTGTACGTAAGTGTGTAAGGTAAGAAACATGAGTTTTAGCATCTTCATAGGCATTAAATGCCAGGATAAGAGTTAAGGTTTTTAACCTATAAGTCACTTTCCCAAACAGGATTTCTTGGACGACCAGTGAAACATAGTTCCATGTGAATGCAGCTGAGTGTAGGCTTCTCAGGGTCTTTAATACGCTAATGTACATCATTAACCCCCACCCCATCACCAACACCCAACTACCCGCCACTACCCTACACCCTCACAGGCTTCTAGGTTCACAGAAAGTCATATAAGGCTTTTTTTCTTTTTTTTTAAATCGAAGTCTAGTTGATTAACCATGCTGTGCCCATCTCTGCTCTACAGCAGAGTGACTCAGTTATACATGTGTAGACATTCTTTTCTCTGTACTCTTTTCCATTATGGTTTATCACAGGATATTGAGTATAGTTCCCTGTGCTCTACAGTAGGACCTTGTTGTTTATCCATTCTAAATGCAATAGTTTACATCTACCAACCCCAAACTCCCAGTCCATCCCTCTGCCTACCCCCCTCCCCCTTGGCAACCACAAGTCAGTTCTCTATGTCTGTGAGTCTGTTTCTGTTTTGTAGATAGGTTCATTTTTGCCATATTTTAGATTCCACACATAAGTGATACCATATGGTATTTGTCTTTCTCTTTCGGACTTACTTCACTTAGTATGATGGAATACTACTCAGCCATAAAAAAAAGAACGAAATAATGCCATTTGCAGCGACATGGATGCAACTAGAGATTATCATACTAAGTGAAGTTAGGCTTTTGTTTTGGACAAGGAAAATATCCTTTTCCAAGTATATATACATTTCCAAAATCTCATATATACCAGCATTCCTTGAAAAACAGCATGGAAAGCATCTTTATAGGCCATAAAGTTGTTTTGATTGCCGCCATTACCAGAGAAGGAAGATAAACCTGAATGGGTATGAGGAGTGTTATGAAGATAAAAAGCCTGACGTTCATTCTGCCTTCTTCTTCTCTCAGTACTGCACCTTATTATCAGTGGGGGCTTTGAGGCATGCTCTAAGGGGAAAACACTTCCTCTTCCCTGAACTGCAGCAATTCCAGTTATGGATGATGATCAAAAACAATAAATAAAAGCTTCCCAGCCTCCATCTAAGTGGCGATACCCCCAAGACACAAGTGGAATAAGAACGGCACAGCTAGGTGTCATGCGTCATCATACATATTCTCAAATGTTACAGCCTTTAAAACCAACACAGGTGCTCGAAATGATCACTTTTGCTCAAAGTCCTGGAAACAGGAGACTGGCTTTCAAGAATCAATTGCTCAAAGGGGGAAAAATAGCAGATTAAAATTTTATGCTATAATTTTACAGTTGATTGTTAGTGCAAGCAGAGGGTATAGCACAAAGCTATTTTCCAACCACTGGAAAAAAGATGTGTCTTGAAAGAGGGTATTGTTAGCATAATAAGTGATCGTACAGTTATATATAGATTTTGTTTTGCTCTCTTCCAGCTGTGAATATGATTGTGTTCATGTGCTTGGGAAATTTGCATATAATGTGTGCTATTTGTATCTTGGCCAAATCACTGGAATTCAAGTTCAAACTGCTCACTGAAATGGGACTGAAGCCCACTAAGATAAATGTACTCATCTTCCATTTCTTAAGGCCCCAATCCAGGTGAACGTCCTCCCTTCTTCCTGAACTTGCCCAACTGGCAAATTTGCCAAGAATTATCAAATTCTCACTGCTAGGAAAGCCAGCAATTGGATGAAGCATCAGAAATTGGGGTCTGAGGTCCAGGAGCAAAGAGAGGACGGTGCCATCAACTTTTTTCTACTTTCTAATATATTCCAGGTTGAATTCAGTTTAAAAAAAAGACACCTCATTTGTGAAAATTTGTAAAATGTCAGCACTAGAGTCTTATCTCTTTTTTTTTTTTTTTTTGCCTTATGCGGGCCTTCACTGCCGCGGCGCCCCCGCCCCGTTGCGGAGCACAGGCTCTGGACTCGCAGGCCCAGCGGCCATGGCTCACGGGCCCAGCTGCTCCACGGCATGTGGGATCCTCCCGGACCGGGGCACGAACCCGCGTCCCCTGCATCAGCAAGCGGCCTCTCAACCACTGTGCCACCAGGGAAGCCCTCTCCTTTTTTAATGTAAATATAATTCACATACTGTAACATTCACACTTTTAATGTATGCAATCCAGTTCTTTTTAGTATATTCAGAACATTTTTATCACCCTAAAAAGCAAGTCCGTACTCTTTATAGTCACTTCTCATTCTTTCCTCCCCCCAGACCGTTGCAAGAATCTCTTTTCTGTCTATATGAATTGGCCTTTCTGGATATTTCATAGAAATGGTGTCACACATTATGTGTCTTTTTGTGTCTGGCTTTCTTCAGTAGCCTCACTTTTGGGAGGAGGTAGCTGGGTCTGTGCTGGGGAAACAAATTGCCCAAATCACATGGATTTTTCTGGATATATCCAGAACTAGAATGTTATGAGGCCTCTATTTAGCAGAATAATAGTTAAGCACTTGCTGGGAGCTCCAATATCAAGGGGGCTTTCAACCTCATTGGAAATGTCACCAAATATAATTGTATTTATTATAACTATTTTCTGAGAATACTATACAAGGTTGGGGAAACATAACAAACAAACAAAAACTTTGGTAAGCTTCATGGGGTATAAGAGGAGTTGTGAACTCACTTTATAAGCTGTTCAAATCACAAAAGTTGGTGTCTAAACCGCCCTATAAGTATGGATTTGGTGAAGCACAAGACATTTGTGTTGTTGAGTGGCTATATAAGATTGAGGTTGCATCCCTCAAATTAAACTTTGAACAAATATGTAACAAATGTATTTTTGAAGGAGTGCCAGAGTATTAGCCTGCCCATGTTCTCTGAATTTCCACCCACCCCTCACAGTCACCACCTGGCTCCTACTCCAAGGCCTCCTCAGTTGATATTTGTACAATATTGATGTGTCCTTTGGTGGAAACGCACTTCGCCTGGAATATTCGCCTGTGACCTCAGAGCATGTAGTGATCTCACCCTCTTGTCCCATGAAATCATTCTACCTCCTTTACAGACTGACAAGCTTTCTTACTTCCCTCAGTTCTCTTTCTCCATCACAGTGAACCCACAATATCCATTCTATTGTAGCTCGCATTGGGTTTCAAGTCTACCCACTCAAACAGCCTATCTTCCTAAAGTCACAGAGCACCAACCTCATCCTCTGTCCCCCAGTTCAGTATCCACCCAGGGCCCAGTTTATACCTTTAGAACTTTGCAGGGCTACTCTGGAATGGATTCCACTTTCTAACTATGATGACCTTCCATCTATATAATCCCTTCAGGAACTTCAGGACTCCAATCTGCCTCCTTGCATCCAAATTCTAGAGACCTTGAGATCTCAGCACCCTTTAATAAGCCAAGGTGCTTCCTTAGAGCACATCACTAGTCAGGGATTATTTCCTAAATTTGGAAGTTCTGTGCTCAATAGCCGTAAGAACATGAAAATGACAGTATAGTGCAGTGCTTCGGAGGTGAGTGTCCAGGATTTGTAGCCCAGGCCAGACTATTTAGGAACTGTATGACCTTAGCTAAGAGTCTTAACTTCTCTGGGCTTCAGTATGTTCATCTTTAAAACAGGCATAAGAGTAGTTCATATCTTATAAAGCTGTTCAGAAGATTAAATGACTTTATGTATATTAAGTACTTGTAACGTAGAAATTGTATAAAAATAATAACTACTGTTTTATTTCCTCTGTATACAAGTAGCCCACATGCAACTCCTGCAGAAATGCAGGAGTTTTTTTATTTGTTTGTTTTCTAGAACATCTTAAATTATCAACTAGGAGAAAAAATACTAGATTGGGAAATAGGAGGTCTAGAATCTAGTTCTTACTCTGCCACTAAATTGTTATTGAGTACAGTGAATTTTCTTATGGAGGTTAAGCATTTTCTTAGATCCATGGCTACTATATAGTTTTGAATGCCATCTTTACAGAGAGTGACGATATAAAAGTCTAAGTGATCACAGAGGCCAGATTAGTGGTTTTCTAATGAATGAGATGACCATGAATGATTCTGCTTCTTAAGGTTGATTAATTCTTTAGCTCAGCTGCACACATTCATTTTTCTGAGTTGTTTTCACTCTTAAAAAAAATCCATACAACGTGTCACTAAATGGTGACAACGATCAGGATATTAGAAAAGCTGGCTAGAGGAGGACTGTGTTAACCCACCCTCTGATTTTGCTACTTAAGCCTTTCTTAAGTGTCTCTGACTGGACTCTTCTCCGTTAAGCTCCCTCTAAAGAGGTTATTTCACTCCAACCTGCCTTCCAAGTAATATGACCTGGTGGTGTAGGAAAGACATGAATGGTCTTGCAGTCTATCTAGAAAATGCAATGCATCCTCCAACTTCGCTTCCTTTATTTTCCCATAGACCCTGTGGCCGTCCTAATTTTAATTATTAACTTAATCTGTCCCTCCTCTTCTGTGCCCAGACTGGGTGTTCTGACAGAAAGGACCGGGTTTGGAGATCTTTAAATTGTCCGTACTCAGTATTTAACCAGTGCATTAAAAAGTGTTTGCCTTTTTTCAGTACATATGGTGAGTCAAGTCACATGCCTCTTCACTCAAGCTATGATTTGGTCCTTTTTTACATATTGCTGCCTCTGCCTGGAAAAACTCCCCCTTCCTGTGCACTTAAGGAGTCATGCTTTACAATCCAGCTCAGACATTGCTTCCTCTGAAGTGCTGTCCTTGAGCCCCTCATACTTTCCTTTCTCTGCACCACAAAAATATACTTTCTTACAGAAGTCAAAGATTTCTTCTAGGGCCTTGTCTGTATTCTTTGAAAGGATCATGCTGAATTTTTTACTTTTAAATAATGTATTTACAACTCTTGCTTGCTCATAAGATGAGAGCTGCTCGAAAAAATGAAAGTGCCTCTTTAATCAGCCTTCTCACAACCTAGCACAGAGCCTGGCACATAACAGACAATATTTGTTGATGGCAACTGCACTGAACTGATTTGAATTGCATTGAGTTCAGATTCATAAAGGAAATTCATCTCACTTTGAAAGGTTTATAGTATAATTGATATAGCCAATTGAAATGGGTGAATTACAAAAGGTATATAGTTAACTTTTACTTTAGGAAGTTTTAAAAATGATTTTTACCATTTTAAGGGAATTTTTTATTATTGGAAGTTTTCTCTTCCTGGTGTTTCCTTTCTCTCGACACAAGAGAGGAAGGAAACAATCTTTCATTGTCCCCAGAAAGATTAGAGTAATAGAAGGGAGAAAGAAAAGTAGTCAATAGTCAACTTTAAAGCCCAAAGGACTACAAAAGCCTTGCAAACAGTTTTTCTCGTATGAGAAAAAGATTTCCAAATTCAAGTATCTCCCTTTATATAGCAAAATAAATCTAGGAGGTTTGTACATGAAGTATTACGATAAACTATGGGTAGAAATAACTCAGCATATGGCCAAGAAGAGACCTCTTGAGAAAAGAGAAAAATAATCTTTTTTTTTTTTTTTTTGTGGTATGCGGGCCTCCCTCTGTTGTGGCCTCTCCCGTTGCGGAGCACAGGCTCCGGACGCGCAGGCCCAGCTGGCCAAGAAGAGACCTCTTGAGAAAAGAGAAAAATAATCTTAATAGCAGATTTGAGCTTTGAATCTACAGAGTATTTGTACAAATAAGAGTAAAGCAACGGAGCAGGAAAGACTGTTTAAAATGAGAAGGGAATGGTAAATTTCCTTCTGTCATCCACAGAAATGGGGACCCAGAATAAGACAGAACGTGTTTTAGAGAATAAAGTGGATTTTTAATTTATTTTTACATTTTGTGTAGGGTTGAATGTTGGCTGCACTGTACACAACACTTTTTGAGAAGGAATGATTGCCTAGATCAGATGGGAGGTCTCTACAGCCCTGCTCTCTAACCTTTGTGTGCAAACCACAGTTGAACAGTCAAAAAATCTTCATGAAGGACCCAGGAATACATTAGCAGCACAGACAATAAAAAGTCCAGAGTGTGGACTGTTGAGATATCAATGAAATCTGACAAAACCCTACTGTAATACAATAAGACCTATAGGGAACTGACATTAAGATTTGGTGAGGAATTGATTACCCAAGATGCTATATAAACAATTAAGACCACCTTGACAATCAGCTGCTGTTGGAAATCAACAGAGGTATTCAATAAATGTTAGGGTCCTGACTCTTTATGGCCTCTCTTTCTATCTTTGCTTCCCAAATAGCTTGAGGAAATCAAGGCAAGTAAACAAGGGTTTCTCAAGAATCTGCAAAATGGGAATGTTTGGTTAATTGAGTGTTCCAGTGAACATATAT
The DNA here is from genome assembly GCF_002837175.3 of Physeter macrocephalus. NCBI lineage: Eukaryota > Metazoa > Chordata > Mammalia > Artiodactyla > Physeteridae > Physeter > Physeter macrocephalus. The sequence goes on from NC_041228.1 coordinate 13,081,588, forward strand.
CACCTGTGAGGCTTATTGGTTAACCAAGAATTAAAGATACTCTGTATTAGTCAGGGCTCTCCAGAGAAACAGAACCAATAAAGTGATTTATTATAAGGAATTGGCTCACACAGTGATGGAGTCTCAGAAGTTCCACAATCTGCCATCCGCAAACTGGAGACCCAGGAAAGCCAGTGGTGTAGTTCCAGTCTACGTCTGAAGGCCTGAGAATTAGGAGAACTGATGCCGTAAGTTGCAGTCTGAATCCAAAAGCCTGGGAACCAGTAGAATCTATAGCATAAATTCCAGTTGAAGGGCAAGAGAAGACCAGTGTTTCAGCTCAGCAGTCAAAGAGAGAACTCTCCCTTACTCGTATTCCTTTTTGCTCTATTGAGGCGCTCAGCAGATTGAATGACGTCCTACCACATTGGGGAGGGCCATCTGATTTATCCAGTCTACCAATTCAAATGCTAATCTCTTCTGGGAACACCATCACAGACACACCTAGAAATAATGTTTAGCCATATATAGGCACCCTTTGGCCCAGTTATGTTGACACATAAAATTAACCATCACATACTATATGCTAATTCTTTGAAAATGATTAACCCTATGGACCTAAGTATGGGAAAGGATGGCATGTGGCTGTCTGCAAGTCTCTCTAGGTCTAATTCTTTATGGTCGCTGCAAGTAGACCAGCCTCCAGAAGGGAGTGTTTTTCTCCAGCATCACCTGATAGATTAATTCAGGGACAGCTCTCAGCTCCTTCTTGCCAGTGACAGTCTCAGAGTATGCAGGATTTCCTTGCTGTCAGATTGGCATATGCCTTGAGTCTTCTGTAGATGAAACATCAGCTCTCTATGCCAGCTCAGCACTCATTTCCAAATCATTTGTTTGCTGCCTTGCCATGTGAGAGCAAAGGTTTCATCAACCCAGCACGATTCCCAAGAATGGTGCTTTTTCTCTCCGATAAATGTGTGACTTTGAACCAGAAAAGCAGTCAAGCCTCAGAGTCATGGACCCAAATCACAGTTTTGTCTCTGCCATTTACTTTGGAACGTAATCCGCCCCATCATTTTTCTCATCTGAATTAGTCGAAGGTAGCCAACATCATCTCTAAAGTTTCCTATATGCCCTGAAAACCAGTGAAATACGTGCCTTAATTGTGGTGGCTGCTGTTTTAGGGGAAAAAAATTAGCACACCTATGGTGGTGCTAGATGAAGAGTAGGAAAAATAAATAAGATGCAAGGGTTTTACCACTGAGTGTCTTGGAACCTGGTAAGGAAGGTGGATATTTAAACCATTAACCACAGAATCTGTGGTGAGTGCTAATTAAGAGATATATTTGATCTAATCCATTCACACCACCTTATTATCAAACCCAGATGACGGCAAAATAAGTCCTCAAAGTTAGGGACGCTTTTAAGGACACTGTTAACTGGTTCCCTTCCAGATGAGATCCACGACCTCTGCTCTAGGGCATTATTACAAGGTTCTAACTCACTGCACTAAACAAATATTCTCTCCAAAAGGCATGAGAACAGGAAAAAGAAAGAAAAGCTCAATTTACAAAGAAGGAAAGAGGGCATCTGTGCCAAAGTGGATGAATTAACTTTTTTGTATTCCTGTTGTCTAACACAGAGCCTGGCACGTTACCGGTGCTCACGTACATGTTCATTCATTTATTCACTTGTTGAAGCTGTACATGTGCCACATATGCTGGGTTGTGGGACACAATTGTGAATAAAACATGCAAGGTCAATGAGCTTATATTAAAATGAGAAAGGGTAGATGATAAACTAGTAAATAAGCAGAGAATCAAATATTTTGATACACCTTATGAAAGAAATAAATGGTGATGTGATAAAGAGTATGGGAAAGTATGTGCGTGAGATAGGGTGGTCTAGGACAGTCTCTGTGTGAGATCCGAAGAGGGAACAATGTAAAGGCCCTGGTGAAAAATTTCTTGTTGCACAAGAAGGAGCAAAGAGGGCAGACTGTCAGGGTCATCTCTGTTGAAGGGGCAGGATGGTACAAGGTGTGCTTGTAGAGGTGGATAGATGACGCATGTGTTGTCAGGCCGAGTCAGTGTGATTTTCTAATAACATGGCTGTAAAGGAAGAGGAAAAGGGAGGTATCAAGGCTTATGCTTAAATTTAGTTAAAATGAACTGAAAGGAAGGAAGGAAGAAAGGAGAAAGAAGGAAGAGAAATGATTGATTCATTTGAGTGCTGACCTACATTTCTGCACTAGACACAGGAAAGGTGCATGTTTTTCTGGAGTCTGCAACCTAAAATGTTATGATGAATTTGATGACGGGTCAAAGTAGAGCAGAAGAGAGAAATACTCCATTAGAATACAGGCTCTAAAAGAAGTGACAGAGCATTTTGATATCGATAGACGCCTGGATAATTCAGGCAGTTAGTCACTCCTTCTCTTTGATTCCACAGGGATGGAAGGGAAGATTTATCTTGGAAGATGAGTAAGATCCGCCAGATGACAAAGTAGAGAAGCACATTTCAGGCAGGGAGAACAGCAGGTACTAATAAATGGAGACGTGAACAGCCTGGTACATGTGTGCCAAAGTCTCCAAGCAGTCCAGCAAAACTAGAGAACAGAGTAGAAGAGCAACGTTGAAATGGGGGATTGGAAACTCAGGTAGTATCAGATCAAGTAGTGTTTACCAGTAGCTAATGCTTCTGAACCCCCAGCGCTGCTGATCTTCTGTCTGTTCCTCAAACATGAAAAAATTCTCCTTGCCCCGGGGCTTTTGCAATAATTTATATCTCTAGTACCCTCTTTCCTGGACATTCACACAGCTGACTCCTTCCCACCAACCATCGATTAAATCTCAGCTCAAATAGCACCTGCTCAGAACCAACACCTCCCCGGGCTCAATCTGAAACTGATTTACCTCTACTTTCTGATCACTGTTTTATTTTTTTCCTTAGTACGTTCTACTACATGGAATCGTCTTGGCTATGCACATGTTTATTTATCTTCTGCCTTCCTCCACTGAGGTAAAAGCTCAACAAGAGATGGAATTTCTTTTCTTTTATTTACTGCTGTATTTCCAGCACCTGTACCAGAATAGTAGGTGCCCATATAATATTTGTGAAATGAATTAGTGAGGAATCATTGATTAGGGAGAAGTATGGTCCAACTTGCCCTTTAGAATATCATTTTGTGTGTAGTATGGTAGGACTGCATCTTTCTGAAAGATAAAGTTCTAATGTGAGTATGTGAGATTAAAAAAAATGTACAATCAAAATTACCTTGACAGTGGATTAGAAAGGTTCAAGGCCTTTTTGAAGACTGATATTCATCATTCAAGGATAATGGATCCAGTATCTCTAAGGTTTTTTTTTTTTTCCAGAAAGGACATGTCCCTCTTTCTGTCCTTGGCACCCTATTCAACAATATAGAGGATTATTCCAGTACACTGCTACATTTAGAGGAGTGGTAGGAGAAATAACCTGAACTCCTTATTTATTTTTTCTCTTGTGAAAAATGAATATTGCTGAATTTATACAAGCTTAATGCTCATATAAAACACCACTTCATGGAAGGTGGACGTGCAAGGTCTAAGTATGGAGGCTGAGAGCCCATTTTAAAATGGCATTTTGTTCCCCCTTGAAATGAAAAAAAAACTCTTCTGTCTCTTTCAATCCTATGATACCTAACTTTATGCACTTGAGGTGCTTCTGCAGCAAACTGAAACCTATACTCATTGGGTTTGAATCCACTTTCTTTATCCCAGGCACAGCTTAAATATCATTGTCGAAGGTGCCTTGAAATTAAAAGACCAACATGATCTCCAGGGGACTTACTACTTATAATGATCTGGGTGTTTAGAGCTTTCACTTCATAACTCCTCTTGTCTTTTCCCTTCCAACCCCAATAAACAAGACAATTTCTAGAGGCAACATGAACAAGGGTTAGTGAGGATTCAACAATTTGTCTTATTAAAGTTGAGAAAAAATTAAGTAATCCATTGAAATACTAGTGTCAAATACCGGTCTCTTCATCTCTCTCATAAACATATAGTCAACTTTGGTCTTTTCTTTTTAAGCAACTAGGAAAGGGACCATTTTAGATCTCCATTCCAAAGAATTTTCCAAACGTTGTTGAATAGCCTGGGGCGAGAGATACATTGCTATGCTAAATGAGGGTTAATGTCTAAAAGACTTTATTTTTTTTAAAAACATCTTTATTGGAGTATAATTGCTTTACAATGGTGTGTTAGTTTCTGCTTTATAACAAAGTGAATCAGCTATACATATACATATATCCCCATATCTCCTCCCTCTTGCATCTCCCTCCCTATCCCACCCCTCTAGGTGGACACAAAGCACTGAGCTGATCTCCCTGTGCTATGCAGCTGCTTCCCACTAGCTATCTATTTTACATTTGGTCATGTATATATGTCCATGCCACTCTCTTACTTTGTCCCAGCTTACCCTTCCCCCTCCCCATGTCCTCAAGTCCATTCTCTACGTCTGTGTTTTTATTCCCATCCTGCCCCTAGGTCATCAGAACCATTTTTTCTTTTTAGGTTCCATATATATGTGTTAGCATACAGTATTTGTTTTCCTCTTTCTGACTTACTTCACTCTGTATGACAGACTCTAGGTCTATCCACCTCACTACAAATAACTCAATTTCATTCCTTTTTATGGCTGAGTAATACTCCATTGTATATATGTGCCACATCTTCTTTACCCACGCATCTGTCGATGGACACTCTGATTGCTTCCGTGTCCTGGCTGTTGAAAATAGTAAAAGACTTTTGAAGGCTTCTGTAAATGGCCTCTAGGGAGTGAAATGTTTTCTACTTTCACTGGCTTTTTGCTGCCACTTCCCTTCTCACCGTGCAATAGCCACGGCTCTATCGGTTATTCGTGTGCAGTTACACTGAGCATAAATTGAAGATTATGAGAGCTGTAATTTGGTTTAACACCATAGGCTAATAGGTGAAAAAGAGCCTGAATAAACTTTTGGAAGATCCAGGCACTGGCTCGTCTTAGCTTAGAAAGGATTTATTATTACAAATTCCCAGTGATAAATAGGCAGATGTGTCAGATGCCTCAGTTTGCTGTCTTGCACAAAGGGCTGATGGACATATTTGGTCTGTGAAAATGTGAGTATTGATCCAAATACCATTATTTGAATAATGCTGTGAAAATTGCAAAGCATTTTCTACTTTGCAGATGCATAACACTGGGAGCATCAACCTATTCTGTGCCAGGTTGAGTGAATACAAAGGCGAAAAGAACATCGTAAGCTAAGGTTCAACTTTCCAGCCTGAAATCAGGTAGATCTGCAGCGAATTCTAACCTTCCTGCCTTTGCGCTTGTTCACTATAGGTAAGTTAGCCTTTCACAGCCTCATTTATTTAATATGAAGATCAAGGATAATAATAGACAATACCTCACAGAGTTTGGGGGAGGATTTAGGGAGATAGTTTTAACAGAGCGCTTAACATAGTAAGAGGTAACAGTCTAATATATTAGCTATTTAATTATTTTGAAGAGACATCATAACCAAGAAGGGATGATGATGATGATGATGATGGTGATGATGGTCCTCACTGTGCATGTCCAGAAACAGTGTCAGGAATGCTAAGCAAGTTGGCTAAAGTCACATAAGTCTTGAAACCTTGGGTTCAGGTTCCAAGCTCCAAACTCTACCTTGTTTCCTGGCTCCTAGGGCTTAATGAAGGGATTGGGGCAGGATGATCTTTTGCAAAGGAACATTTCTGTGCCCATAAGAATTTCTACTGCAAAACCTTTGAAAAATGAGTCCAAAGAGAAAGAGTATCCAACTCTTTTATTTCCATTTTTGTCCTGGTGAAAAAACGAGTGTGTATTACAAGCTTGACTTACAAGGATCTCACAGGAGGAGCCCCTTGTACTATTTGAGTTACTAATGGGATAGCAAACAGTGCCTGTAATTTACTTTGTACTTTGATAATGTCTTGGCTCACAGGGTCACACAGCCCTTTCCAAACATTAACTTATTTCTCCCTCCTAATGCTTCTAAGGGGTCAGAGAAGGTTAGCACTCCCTTTGTTTCATAGATGAAAAAACTTAGATCTAAGAAGGTTATGCATCCTACCAAGGTCACCCGGCAAGCCAATAAGCTATCTAATCCCCCCTGCTCCCTGCTGAAGATACTCCTGGAACCCACACAGGGAAATGTGTGCAGGATGTTTTTCCTCCTGCCCTGGAACTGCCACCAAATGCCATTTGTGTTACTTTTCTATACCTCTCAAGCTGTGCCTCGAACAAATAAAACAAGAATGTATTGCATCCTGGCTTCTTCAGGACCATGGAGCTAAGAGGTGAACAAAAAGGAGTAAGCCTAAGTGTAAAATATATTTGTTGCAAGAAAATAATACTTGTCACATTAAAAGTGGGAGGGAGAGGTTGACCTATTTGCTTTAAAAGTTAGGTGGAGTAGTGTAGGAAAAATGTACACACATGTGAACAAGATTTCAGAGCTTCATCTGAATATAGGGAACAGTTAGATTCATCCACTTAGGAACTGACATTTACTGAGCGCTAGGCACGAGTTTAGGAATTCCCTGGGGGTCCCGTGGTTAGGATTCTGCGATCTCCCCGTAGGGGGCACAGGTTTGATCCCTGTTTAAGGAACTAAGATCCTGCATGTCGCGCGGTGCGGCCAAAAAAACCAAAAAAGAAAAAAAAAACCCATTAAGCTCATTTTTGAGATGGAGGAGTCAGAAAAGCTGAATAGAACACTTCTTTTACGTCCTTATTTAAAAGTCCTCTTCCCGCTCAGTCCTTCTCTTCCAGGCCACCTTATCCAAAACCATGGCCTCCTTTCCACTCTTGTCCCTTTCCCTGCTTACCAATTAATTAATTACCAGTTAATTATCTTGTTTATTATTTCTCTCCTTCCTTTAGAATGTCATCTCCATGATGGCAGGAAGCTTTGCCTAATTTGCTCATTGCTGCATCCCTAGTGCCTAGAAGAGAGCCAGTACATAATAGGAGTCAACCAAAAATTATTTAATGAATGTATTCATGTTCCCCTGACAGCTCAGAGTTCTCTTAGTAGCAGGCAATTACAGTTGCAATGTTATATTTACTTTTAATCCCAACTCTTCCTCTCCATCTCAACTTTCACTCACTGAGTTTAGACATTACGGGTTCCAACTTGGGTTACTTCCTCTTCACAGATCTTTCTGGCTCCACATTTATTTTCCTTAACACAGGACTGAAAATAGGACTCAACCAATAATTGTTAAATGAATGAATGAATGCATTCACAGTCTCATGACAGCTCAGAGCTCTCTTAGTAACATGCGATGACAGCTGCAATTTTACATTTATTTATGTGGTGATTTGATTAAGCTCTATATCACTTTCTAGATCTATGAAAAAAGAACATTTCAGTGTGATCATGAAGTATATCCCAGTGCTTAGAATGATGCCTGGCAGAAAGTAGTTCTCCACAAGTATTTTCTAATGGAATAAAGAGATACAGCTGTGTGATAGAATTCAAAGAGTGGAAATGTGACATAGCAAAGACGTGGAACCCTTTTTGTGTATTCAGTAACTACTTATTAAGCAACAGACATTATTTTTGCCTTCAGTGGGGCTTACTACCAAGTGGGCTCTTCTCATACCAAATCTCAAACTAGGTCTTTGTTGCAAATCCAACATTTAAATAAAAAGCAATTTCATTTATGTTTTAATATTTAACTCATAAATAAGAAACTTAAATATCTGGCAACTTCATCTGTCTGGAATGCAGGTAAAGGGCAGAAAGTAAGCCAGGAAAGCCTCTTTCCAGTTAAAAGAGGTTACAGAGTTTGACAACATAAAAGTTTCTTAAATCATGCTGCACATTCCATCTACTTTTAAATATCACAGAACCACCTGTCATCTCAGGAGTGTCCCTCTTTAAAGTACTTGTCCCAGTTTATCTATCACTAATCTCTATAGATTCTATAGTTAAATATCTTTCAATTCCAACTGTTCCTCTCCATCCCCGATTCCACTGACCTAGTTTAGACATTATGGCTTCCACTTCAGTTACTCATTCTTAACTGGTCTCACTGTCTCCACTTTCCTTTTCTTTAACACAGGACTGGAAATCAAAATAAATAGAAAAGACAAAGTAGATGCCCAAAGCAAAGCTTAGTGTAAGAGAAAGATATTAAACCCAGCCTGGTAGTGGAGCCTTCTATGACCATCTGTGGACAAACAGAATGGATACGTCCATCACCATGTGGTTCGCTTCCTATAGAGCCTACCTCTTGCAAATTTAGCTACTAACTCAATTATGACATCATTCTACTAGCACTCATACTAAAGCCATCTGTTGATTCCAAAACTTTTTTAAAAGAATGACAAACTCATTTAGTGGCCCTAGCTAGGTCTGTCGCTCATCCCTTGACACACATATTGTACTTGCTTGTTAGTATGACTGTCTTCTTACTGGCTATGTATTTCTTTAAATATAGGGTGTGCATTATTAGAGGATAACAGTTGCTTTTACGTTGTAGTTTACAATACACTATATAACAGTGAAGGATAAGTGGAGACAGTTCTTCTTTTCATTCTCTTCAGTCCTTCTAATGGCTTTAAGAAGAAACTAAGTTTTGTGCTAGCGTGCTCTTAACAACTTTTATACTTGATAATCTCCTTTATTTATCAAAGAGACAAACAAATCCAGGCTTGGAGACCTCAGCACACAAAGTTACTGGTTTGAAAATTCAATCATAGGACTGTTTTCATTGCATTTGGTTTAACAATTACCTTCTATTTAGGACAAATGAAACGGATTTTCCAGTAAGTTGAGACACAAACTTTTTTTTTAATAAAGTTTTTTAAGGTCTAGAAGTATATATAATTAAAGAAAACATTAAATAATGTGGGGAGCACAAAGATATGACAAAAACACAATGGGCCATTTGATTGACTGAAATTTGGGAAATCTCACTACGCTATAAGTTCCTTCTCTTAGAGCAAGGGCCATGTCTTTTCATCTCCCTATTCCCCCAAATTCAGTACAAAGCATCACCTGTGTAAGAAAAGAGGAAAGCTTAGATTCCAAGGTATATCAGCGAGATCATACTCTCAAGTATATCTCACATCCTTTACACCTCTCTTCTTGTACTCACCTGGCAAAACCCCAAAGCTTCATTAAATCAGACTGTCAATTCTATATCTGTACTCTGGGCTGCTGAAATGGCATGTGAAAAATACACACTATATTAGTGCATCTCACTTCAAAAGTGATTCTATGGGGCCAAATCTAGCTAATAACTTTGTATTTAGATTTTCAAGTGCTAAAGATATATTTTATTATCAGACGTACTTAGAAATACATATGCCCTTCATATTGTGGATCCTCACTGAGACTCTCCCTGACCTCACATCTTTAAGAATAATGTCTTCCATATGATATCACTTATATGTGGAATCTAAAAATATGGTACAAATGAACTTATTTACAAAAAAAAATAGAGTCACAGATGTAGAAAACACATTTTTGGTTACCAAGGGGGAAGGGGGGAAGGGATGGATAAGATGGAAGATTGGGATTGACATATACACACTACTATATATAAAATAGGTAACTAATAAGAACCTACTGTATAGCACAGGGAACTCTACTCAATACTCTGTAATGAACTATATGGGAAAAGAATCTAAAAAAGAGTGGATATATGTATATATATATAACAGATTCACTTTGCTGTACAGCAGAAACTAACACAACATTGTAAATCAACTATACTCCATTAATTAAGAAAAACAAAAAATGATTAAAAAAAGAATAATATCTCCCACAGCTGTCCTAGCACAATCTATCCTTTCTCCACTTTTAGCCATAGCAATGATTATATATCTATGTATATATATTTGAATATAATAATAAAGGGTAATGTGTATACCCTTCCAAAGCATATGTATATGAATATACATCTGTATATGTAAGCATCTGTATATGTATACATATATACATATATATATAAACACATTTATATATGTATGGAATGCTTACATTCTAGTTGGGAAGATGCAGACAATAAAGTATATACATAAATATATATTGAACAATTATATACTCATTGTATAAGTATATACTCATAATAAATATACTTTTTAGTTTATTGTCCACATCTTCCCAACTACATTTTAAGTGTCATGAGAACAGGAATTTTGCCTCCTTGTTTCACTGCTGTATTCCCTGCACCTAGATCAGTGTCTGGCACAAAATAGACTCTCAATACTTATTTCAATAAGTATTGAAATAAGTATTCAAATAATACTTTGAATAAGTATTCAAATTATTCTCAATACTTAGAGAAAAGGGAGGAAGGAAGCCAGGTCAAACATATGATACATTTTTACATCTGTATTACATATGAAATGCTATTATCTTTCTCTGAGATTTTTCAAATGTAGTCAATACTTACGTATTGAGTGTCTCAAGTCATCACCCTGGAGGAAGGAGAAAAGAAACAGACATATGAATGAATAAGATATATTGTACGACAGATGACGCTAAGTCTATAGAATGCGGTTCCCCCTTTCTCCACCTCTTGTTCCCCATTTGGTGTGACAAAAATGGGTTAGAAATAAGTACCAGCTTAAATGGCCATAGACTCTCCCATTGGACTGTTCCCTCTAGTTTTTCAGCAGCCAATGTGCCTAATTCATCTTACCTAGTCAGTTTCTGTTCGCAGTTTAGGGTCCCTGTCAGAGTACTTTGCTTTTCTTGCCATATGGATAATTTTACAAATGCCTGTCCTCTTCCCTAACCTATAAACTATTTGGGTTTAGCATGTCTGTAGCCCCAGCTCTTAGCACATACTTGGCCTGGAGTAGATATTTACTTCTTTTTTCGAAAGAAAATAAATTAAGATTTGATGATCTCATTGTTGCTGCTGTTGTTTGTTTTTTTGTTGTTTTGGTTTGTTTGTTTTTTGGTATTGCAGATGGGATTCAGTAGAATGCTCTTTTCCAGGCAGATGCATTGTCCAAAACAATGTGTAACTGCAAAGACAAATGGGACAGTAATCCATAAAAAACAAGCATAAGAATTCCTAACATGCAGCAGTCTGAGGCCAGTCAGTGTAGGGCAAATTAACTACCTATGTTGGCCCTGAAGTCAGTCTATGGTGTAATTGACGGTGTTGACAAGCATGTTCATATGTGAGGACAAGAATCAATTTACTTGATGGAGTTCTACATCATAGCTTCATAAGGCCAGGAACTATGCAAGATGTATTAGGGGGGAAAGTACATCTAATAATAAAATAAAACTTTAGCACTTGAAAAAATGAATCAAAACTATTAGCTAGTTTTCGCCCCATAGAATCACTCATTTCCAGAAAACTGGGGGTTTTACTGTAAATTTGGACATTTGAAAACTTGCCAACTATTCAAATTTCTAACTGCCTACTATAATTCTTTAAAAACTAAGAATCTTTGTTTCTCAACTTTAATACTTATGAGAATTCACTGAGTGTTTGGAATTTAAAAAAATATATATCCTTTGCTGAAAGGGTATAGTGGATATCAGGGGAAAATGAAAGTTCTTAGCGGATAGCAAATACTTAGAAAATAGTCTTGCAATACCAGGTATTTACACGACAACGATCCATCTCAGTCTTCCATCTCCTCCCTCACTTCCTCCTTATTTCCCTTTTATCCTCCATTACTTGGTCTTCTGCCCCCTAACTGTGTTTACATTTGCATGTCAAGATTTAAGCAAGTTTATACTCCACTAAATCTTGTCTTGCAAGTTGAAACATTAGTAGAATTCTACACTGTGAGTCTGTTGTCATACTGTTACACTGGAACACTGAGACAGGAACCACTCTGGTATCACTGATTAGCTCTGAGACAGGAAATGATAGAATCATATTCAGAGCACTGTTCCATCCAACCCATGATTGGATGATTCTGAAGGTTTAATACAGCTCACTGATATGGTCTACCCTGAAATCCAGTTAATTATGAGAACTAGCTTTTAAGATAGCTCAGAGACTATGTTCTAGTTTTCATTGTGGCTATTGCCAGGAGAATTGTCAGACAAGGCTCAGGCCTTTGAGATGCGAATCTGTTTGAAATGCAAAGCTGGAGGTTGGAATGAATTCCAGAGGTAATTTGCATAAGCCTGTACTTTCACTCACTTGTTTCACTTCATGATAGTACCTTCAAGAATATTTGAAAATCTGAGGTGAGCTTGAGGTAGGATGAGAGTGTGCCTGTGTGACAAGAGATGAAATTACAAGGAGACAGAGGAACAGCGGTAGGGGTAGTAGTAATACTGCTATTACTACTAGTAATGTTTATTTATTGGATTCTGAGAATCTGACAGACATAATGGCAAGAGCTCTATATGCATTATCTTATTTAATCCTTTCAACAGCCCTATGAGGCAAGTGCTATTGTCATTTCCATTTTATAGATGATAAAACTGAGGCTTAGATAAGTTATGTAGCTTGCTTATATTTACACAACTATTAACTCACTTGAAAATAAACTCATACTTTTCTAGCTCCTGATTCTGTGTTCTTAACTGCAATAAACCAGCTCAGTGTCTTTTACCAAACCACCAGTGGGACACCAGAAAGTCAGCTGCCCAAAACAGCATCAACGACCTCCTCTAAGTACCACGCCCACCAAAATCTATGGTCCTCTGGGCTATTGCTTCGAGAATAAGACAAAGATGAGGAACTGAGTATCTGTAGTCTTCTTCAGTCAACTTAGAGACCTACCAAATATTAGCGTTGTTTCCACTTGCTCCTTGATAGAATGAGTAGAGAGCTCATGATAGTCAGAGTGCCATTCAGGCGTAAGAAAACTGGGAGGCTGGATGAGTCACTTGCTTTGGAGGTCTTTGAAAACAAACCAAAAGGCAAATATTTTTTAAAAATTACGGAGTACATATTTTGTTGGTCACAACTTAACATAGACGGACGATAGGTGGTAGAGAGATACAGATAGATAGATAGAGGATGGATAGATGTAGATATACAAACACAGCTGTGTGTATGCGTGTTTTATGGCAAATTACATACAGACCAGTAATGAAGGCATTGCTTCCTTTTCAGATGAGAATGCTGGATCTCAGAGGTTAGGAAGATTGCTTAAGTTTATGGACTTAGTGAATGACAAATCTCATGACTTTGGGCATGGCATAGAACTTTTCTGAGCTTTAGCTAACCCTTCTGGAAAAATGAGAATAATAACATTTGTCACCAGGAGTTGGTGAAATATTGTACATCAGACTACCGTTGGGCCTGGCACGAAGCTTCAGCTCATTACACGGATGCTGAAATAAATCTGATTCCACTGGTCACGCAGTGCCGTCTTCCTGTGAAGGGCACTGGAGGAGTGAGAGAGCAGTGCTCTGCCATCCCCTGTGTAACTCTGGAGCCTCCATAAAAGTGGCGGTACGCACTATTGGAATGGATTCTCTTTGACACAAGCAGAAGTCAGAACATAGCATGCCACCTTAATTATGCTTTAATTGAAGTACCCTATACATCACCACTTGACATAGGCCTTTTGAAGTCCAGGCATCACCACCCTGACTCATGGGAACGTGTGCCGTTACCACCAGCATAATTGTTGGAGCAACTGACGCATTCCCAGCAGCAGATATTTCAGCAGGTAGTGAAGATAATTAGGAGAAGATTTTGATCTTGCTGACTTACAGTGAAAAGCAGGGTATCAAGGGATATGAATACAGAGACAATCAAGTCATATTAAAGTCTATGATGAAAGCTCCCTTTAATATGAGGGACGAAAAGGCAGTAAAAACAAAGCTATTTTCAATTTGAAGAGGAAAAATTGCTATCCTTTGATCCCTGGCATAATACGACACGGAAACAAAGCACTCAGACAAATCATCTTGTATGGTAATTTTCTTTCTCATTTGAAATTTTGGGTGTGATGACCAAATTGCCACTGCTTTAAAAAGTTCCTTCACTTTGTTCATTTTACAAATGTTTACTAAATGCCTAACACATGCCAAGCACTATGTTTGATTCATGGACCTTTGCACTCAACTGGTGACCAGGTACTGGGGGAGATGGAAACATTTTTTTTCAGATAATTACAGTGGGTTAGTCATCAAGAAAAGTAAGCAAGAATACCTTTGAAGCAAGAAAGGGAAGCATTATAATAGACTTGTTGGGGGAAGGGTAGATGCACGATGAGGTCAGAGGTGGCTTCCTGGAGGAGGAGGCGTTTGATCAGAGGATTAAATGGGATTCAGATGTGTTAATAGGGAAAAGCTGTTTTCTCCAGGGCAAAGATCTATGGAAAGGGCACAGAAGCATAAGAAAGCTCAGGGTACAGTATGAAGATCAATTCACCACCATCTTGGGGTAGGTGGTATAGGGTTGTGAGAAATGAGGATAAATGGGGCCAGAACAGTGATGTGTGTTCCGCAAAGGGGTTTGCTCTTGAGCCTAAGAGAAATGCAAAAGAGTTGAGTGGATTTTTATTTTTTATTTATTTATTTATTTTTTTTGTGGTATGCGGGCCTTCCTCTGCCGTGGCCTCTCCCGTCGCGGAGCACAGGCTCCGGACGTGCAGGCTCAGCGGCCATGGCTCACGGGCCCAGCCGCTCCGCGGCATGTGGGATCCTCCCAGACCGGGGCGCGAACCCGGTTCCCCTGCATCGGCAGGCGGACGCGCAACCACTGCGCCACCAGGGAAGCCCCGAGTGGATTTTTAGAATCAACTTTATATCTTTAAAGATCACCAGATTGGCTGATGAATTGAATTGAAAAAGGATGACTCTGAAAGCAGGGAGATCAGCTAGGAAGCTGTTGTAACCACCAGGAGGGAATTCCTAAGGGTTTGGACTAAGATAATGGCAGGAACAGTGGAAATGCAAGAGGGAGCTGGAGAAAAATCTTCCTTAGAGGCTGAATTCAGAGTAGGATTAATTAAGATCTAAGACTAAAGTTTAAGACCAAATAGAGGCTCATATTTAGTGGATATGGTAAAAAAAAAAAAAAAAGACCACCTTGGCTAGTGGATGTGAAAAAAAAAAAAAAGACCACCTTGGCTTAATACATGGGATGTATGTGTTCTTGAAAACAATACTCTATGTAAATTAGATTTTCATAAAGTAAATCACATTTGAATATGTCAGAAGAGTTTGTTATTTAAAATACTCCTATTCTGACTGATTATAGATAATAACCCTCTAACATATGTGCTTACTTAACTTGAATTTCCACATTTTGGGTTAGCTCAAAGCATGTTTTGTACACTTTTGCCACCCACCAATTCAATTTTATTTGGTCAAATGATATACTTTAGTACATAATAATGTACAGATATTTCTCACCCATAATAATAGTATTTATCCTCACTGCATCAGTTTCAGCAATGTTTTGGTTAATTTTAGTTGTTTACCTATAACCTCAAGTTAATATGAAGATTATTTACTATAAAAATGTCATTTTGTGAATGGCATGACAAATGTTTTGTTTAGTTTTATTGAAGTATAGTTGATTTACAATGTGTTAATTTCTGCTGTACAGCAGAGTGACTCAGTTATACAAATATATATATTCTTTTTCATATTCTTTCATGAAAAGTGTTTTGACGGACTTATGGATGGATGCACACATAAATAAGAAAATAGTGATGAGTAGATAGATAGGGAGACGAAGAATTTATACAGAGACTCAGAAAGGCTAAATAACTGAGCCACAGAAAATGTTCATAAATGAATCAGAATTCCAATCACCTAATAGACAATTTAATGGCACTTACCCATGTAATACTGATAATAGATTTTAGATAGATAAATACTAAGATAATTTTATACTTCTATAGCAAAGCAAGATAAAGGCGAAAGAAAAGTTAAATGAAAAGAATGACAGTTCCATCAATATTCCACAAAAAAAGCTACTTTCAAAATATAAAGAGAAAAGGGCTTTGCATCAAAAACATAGAAGAAGCAATCGCCAGGTACTGAGCATACCTTGTCCCATTTAATCTTCACAATTAACCTACCTGTAGGTATTATGATGTCCCCTTTGCAAATGAGAAAATTGAAAGTCAAAGAAGTTAAATGACATCCTCGGCATCATGCATTTCTAAAAGTTGAAGGAGGAGGTCAAACCTAAGTCCTCATAGCTCCTGTGGCCATTTCTAAACGCTGCCCATTGAAGCTGAGCTTCTGCAAACTGGCTGTTGGATCTCTGATGTTGAAGACTGTCCGTGAATGCTTTCTGTTTGCCTTGATGGAATTGCTTTTTGAACTGCTCTCCAGGAGGTAATCAAGTGTGTTACTGGACTAGTTCTTGTTTAATACTTTGTAGATAATAAATAATTTTCTCCTAATAATTCCAAAGGCAATGTTTTGAAGACCTCAGAGCTATGTGTGGACGTTTGCTGAAATCTCTCAGTTACTTAATCATGTTCCCATGAATGAATACAAAGCTTAGTGGGTCTGGTCAGTGGTCCATTCCACCCAGTATACGGCACTTAGGCTGACAGGAGAGGGTCATTTGTCGTTTGTGTTCCATAATGTCAACTTCAAAGGACTCAGCAAGTACCCAAGCAGGTCAAGTTTGTCCCAGTTACAGATGGTAACTCAACCATTCACCATTTTAGCACAATCCTTTTAGAATGAATTGGTATAGATTTAAGCAGATTTTATTCATTTATGCATCTGTTAACTCAAAAACACTTATTGAGCGCCTTTTTGTGCCAGTTTCCAAGATCTAGAAATGACCAAGACCTATTGCCCCTCAAAAGCTCAGGTAAACAGGCAACTGTTAAATAATTATAGATTATGATGGAGAATAGCAGATAACAATACACAGTAACAGCACGGGGGTTGTATTTCACTTTTGGGGGTGAGTTTCTTCAGGAAGCATGGCCCCTTTATCCCAGGCTCCAGAACAAATACACAGAAAGCAGATATGAACTGAATTCACCTCTTGGAGCCAAGCCCAGTAGATCCAACAGCCTATAGCAGACCCACTCTACCAAGCCCAGCCTCCATCAGCCAAATGGTAGCCAAATCCCATGACTGACTGTGAAAACAAATGCTTGTTGTTCAGAAGCCTTTTGTTTGGGTTGGTTTTCTTTTGTGTAACATCATTGCAACAATAGTCAACAAATATGTGGTCCTAGCACATGAAAGATGCTCAATAAATGTAGATTGAACTGTTCTTACTTGTCTCCTAACGTCAAGAATCCATTAAAAATGGAATGTACATTTAAGTGAGTCTGTGTCTATACCATATTAAACAAAATATTCCATTACCAGAGGGTGTCTTCCTCCACATTACAGGAGAGGAAACCTAGGCAAAGAGATTCACCATGGGGCCTAAAATCCACTTAAATATACAAGACATACAGGGTCAAATGCCATCTGTCAAAACTTGCCTAACATACAATGGTAGCTCAATAAACATTGCAGTTTTACCTCAAAGGAGAATCAGAAGTGAGAAGATTGGAAAGGGATGGCTGGGCTCCTGCTTAGACCCAAGTGATCTTTCCTTTGAGGCAGGTCTAAATGCCAGGCTTGAGAATGTAGGTAAAAAGAGAACCAACTAATTCTTAGGAAAACCTTCATAACTACTACTGAGGCAGGTAACTAACTTAGTTTCTTTGTTAATGGAAGCTGTTCTGTGCCCAGAAAAGGGAGGAAAACAATTCTCTCTAAGAGATAAAAATAGCCTAGTGTAAATCGTTGGGCTTTTCTTTACTTTTAATAAAGGGAGGAACTCAAAGTTATTGGAAGCAAACTTTACCAAAGTTGAACTTTGAAATTTCATTTACAGAGTCCACATGAGATGGGCTGGTATTTCAGCATCTTGCCCTTTACCTGTGTTATCACTCTACAGACTAAAAAAAGGACATGTGGGGACATTTGCACTTTTCATTCATGCTACAGGTATGTGCCTATCACTAATTTTGTGGCAGCAAAACACTTAAAACATGGCCCAGTTTGTAAGGAAAAAAGGAAAAGAAATTAACATTCACTGACAGCCAACTATGACATTTCTTTTCTATTCTTTAGGTTAGGATTTTAGGTTGGCTTTCCTGGAGACAGACTCAGCAGCAGAGATTTGCAAGCAAGAGGTTTATTGGGAAGTACATATGAGAACCACACCTATAAGGAAGAGATTGGATGGAGTGGGACTCAGAAGAAATTGATGCAGTCACAATAGAGGCCTCAAATGATTCTACAAGGAGCTCTGAAATTGTCTCAGATTGAGGCAAGAGGCTGGGATATATCCAAATTAACTACACAGAAAGAATTCTTTTGTTTATTCCTCATTATACATAAGCAGGTAGGAAGAATGAATTCACTGATCTACTTTATTTGCTCATTCGTGCATTGATTGATTCATTCATTCATTCACAAACTCTATGATACCTGAAATGACTCTAGGTTGTGTGTGTATAAACTCTGCATATTGGTTAAATGTACTTTGTGCCCTTTGAGAACTTTACATTCCAACCTTGTGAATGGCTAGGTAAATTATATATATAGACTTAAATTAGAACAAGGAAATACCTAATCTGTAAAGAATTTTTCCCTCAAGGCTACAGGAAGTCCCTCAGAGACAAGAAGACAGTAAGTAGTATGGAGGACCCAAGTATTCCCTTCCCTGTTGAAAACCACTTTGTGGGTAAGAGCTAATTAAAGGGTGTACTCGTCTGTCTCATCTCCTCTGTTTGATGGATTTGGCTCTGCACAGAGGCCAAAGTCTGGCTTAGATTGCTTCTGAATTTGCCTTGCATCAACTGTAATCTCTACACTCTTCTCTCTGCCATTGGAAAAAAAAATGTTCTTACTATCAGTAATAACCCCTTAAATGAAGAGATTCTAATACAAGTAGATTGGAAAATAAAGACTGAGCTAAATAAAAATGTCATAATAGGTAAGAAGTACTGCTAGTATTTTAACACTGGGACCCTTAGCCCACAATCCATCATTATTTGGGGCTTAAAGTAGACAATGTAATTAGCATGACACCATTTGCTGAGACCTCTATGCACATGAAAAAGCACAGTTCTGGCTTCAGAGCATCCTGGTCAGGAGAGCAATATGAACCAAGTGTCAACAACTAGTATCTTAATAAAGACAAGGTGTGAGGTTTCTCTGAGGTTCCTTTTTAAAGTCAATTAAGTTGAAGCAGATATAAAGCACAAACAGCATGTTGACCTCTGAATCTATCGTGTTTCAAGAGGAAATTTGTGTGAGTCTACTGCTACTTACACTGTACTTCTCTGTAGGATGAGAGAAAAAAGAGTAAGAATGACTCAGTGATATAAAGATGGAGATGACATTTAACGAGTATCAAATTGAGGTTGAATTATACTAATCTAATTTCTTAGAAGCACCCACATCAACAAGCTTCATTACTAAAAGAGAGTAAAAAGAAAAAAACACTCTGGACACTAAGAAGAATAGTTCACTCATAAGCTCAATCATTCATTCGTCCATTCAACGATATGTATTGAGCACCTACTAGGTGCCAGACGGAGGATAAGGTGGTACATACAAGAAAAAAGTTTTCTTTTTAACTCATATTCAAGTGGAGACAAAAGATAATTATCAAGTATAAGAATAAATAAATAATACAAATATAATACTGAAGACTGATAAGGGTTATGAAAAATATTAAAGCACAGTCATGGTATAGAGAATACTGACAAGGTCAAGGATTTCAGATGGAGTAGGAGATAGCGCTTCTCATAAGAGGTGTCATTTGAGGAACAATTTGAAGGAAAAGAGGGAGCCTTCTAGGGGAATCTACAGGGAGAAGGGTCATCCAAGAAGAGGAAACAGCCAGTCAGAAGGCCCTGAGGTTGAAACCAATTTGGTCTAAATGAGGAAATTCTGGCAAACCAGCTCATGGTCTAGTCACAAAGCTATGTGCCCTGGTGCATGGGCTCCCAGAGGAAGGGTTACCTGTTCCCAAGCTACCCAAAGACACCAGATGCAGCCGTAGGAGGGCCTTGAGTTTAATGAGCAAGAGGGAGAATGGCAGGAGATGTAGCTGGCATAGCCAAACCATGATGTTGTCAGAAAAGTAATGCACCTAAAGTCAGATGTCCTGGTTTCTGAGAAAGGTGCTGCCATTCATGATGGCGTGATTCGGGGCCAGTGCCTGCTCTACACAGAGCCTCAACATCTTCTCTACAAGACAAGGAAGCTGAACTTGATGCTCCATAAGGTCCTTTCCCCCACACTCTTCATGACTCTGTGACCCTACTGTTTAAACTGAGTGCCTTAGAACTTAAGGCCTTGGAGATGCCAGTGGCAAGCCCCATCATGCGATGTTTGGACTTGTCTGTTTAGGCTAAAGTAATTAAATAATTATCTTTTACATAATAGCCACCAAGAGATTTTTGAGTGAGATGAGTAAGGGAATTTGGAGACCAAACGTGATGGAGAAAGGAGATCGAGAGAGGGTGTGGGTCTTTTGCCATGGGTGAAGAACATCAGGCCTCATTTGCACCAGGCGGTGGCTATGTGAGTTTTCTACATTTTAAATATTGAGCTTATTGTTCTTAGGAACCAATTAATAGATTGTCAGGAATTTTTAAATAAGGCAGATAATTGAATAAGATGCAGTCAGTCCACTGAATGAGGAACGTATCTACATTTTCAGAGCGCTACAGAAATACATTTGCATTTAATGTAACCAAGATTAGATGGAAGATAACCACTTTATTCTACAAGTGAGCAACGGGAAGCCCCGGGTAGCTAGGGAAATTGTTTAAGGTTGTTGATTTCCAGCAAAGCCAGGGCTAGAATCTAGGTTTCCTAATTGTAAATCCCTTCTTTTGAGATGTACATAATTGAATGATACTATAAATATATTTAATTTAATATTCAAGACTGATTCCACAGAGTCCTGATTTCTCTTGTACTATTCAGGCTTCTGTTAACACAAATAGTCTTTTTGTGCTAATTGGCAAAAATAAATAATAAAGCAGACCCATGCCAGGGTACATGGCTCTGTCAGTAGACCTCAGGTTATATTGCAACCCCTCTCCACCCGATCCTGACAGCCCTAGTTTTGCAGTGTACAGACTGCACAACTGTATGTGGCAACCCTTATACCGACCCACCAACTACTTTTTGGCTGTTTGAGGACATGGTTGAGTTTATCTTTTTTGACAAAATAGCAAGAGGAGAAAATACAATAAGCATTACTTACATTTTCTTTATGCTTTCCAATGGACTGAGCTATTTTATAATATTTTAGTTGATCTAAGGGGTAATCTTGTGAGACAGTGAAGACAAAGAGAGGATTTGATTAGTTAGGAAGTGAAGATTCAGAGAGATAATGTGACCTCTCCATGTTTACGCAGTCAGTAACTAGGAAAAATGAATTCTGAGCCTAGAATTTCTGATGCCAATTATAACTATTTCCCCATATTATTTCAGTAGAGAAACGTAAGGCTGATCTTTTTTTTTTCTTTTTTTTTCTGAATCCCTAAAGCCCCCGGACAAGAGTTAAAAGTATGAGGTCTTGGAAAAGGAGCTAAAATGTGAGCTGCAAAGGAGTTCTGCTGTAATCTATGGCTTTCATTTTTCTGAGAATCTTTGTGTTCTATTAGGTTGAGCCAGTGAGTTGTTCCCACACAGTGACTAATGCTACATGCAGGGGAAGTGGATTAGAATTAGCTGCACACTCATTCATGTCTACTTGGGGCTTGGATCTATGCAGAGAAAATGGCCATGTTACTTAGAAACACATACATGTAACTGAAAAACAAAAATAATTATGTTAATTAAAAGAATTGCTCAGATTTTGGAATGCAATAAAAGAGATTTAAAATGATAATAATTTCACCCAAATAAACTGTTATATTTACGAAAAAAAACTCCCTCACAATCTCTAGTACATTTATAATGCCACATAATGATTGGCTAAGTCACCCTGTTCACTATCGAGCTCTTTGTGTTGGTGTTCTGCAGAGGACCAGAGACACGAAGTTGAGCTTCTGAAGGAAGGGCCATGCATCTTAACACTGAAAATGTGGAGAGGGCACTGGTTAAATGGAGAATCGCTGTGTGAAGATTCAACTTGTGACAGAGGTTGCTTACGTCAGCAAAAAATCTTGTCTAATTTCTGTTCAGTTATGCTTGGAAGGGTGCACATTCGAGTACGTCTAAACAAGCTTGTAGCCAAACTGCAAGTCTTATTAAGTACGTTGGCCTAATTGGAACGGCTTTAATTTTGCCACTTACCATTGCTCAGGGCATCTGATCAGGCTCTGAGACCCAAGTCTTACCTAGTCCTTGCTGTAGATCCCTCAATGTGCATTTACTTCTTTCGTCAAGATTGTCCCTATGGAACAGACATTTAGAACCGCCCCCCGCAACCCCGAGCTTCCTGGGCCTACCTTCCCTCCAAACTCAGATATCAGGTTCTCCTTAGCTCTGCACCTCATAAACAGAGGCCAGCCCTGCCCTGGCATGCTTAGCCCTGCCTTCTGAGTGCCCGACCCAGGCCAAGACAGTGGGATCTTCGCTGGCTGAAGGGAAATTTGGATGAAAACACTGTGGTCATTTGGAGAAAGTCTGAGAATCTTTGAAAAAAGAAAATGAGTTAGAAGAGCTACAGGCTTCTTCTGGAGGCAAACCCAGATATTAAAAGATGAAACACTTTAAATTAAACTGTAAGAAACATCTAACAGAACTTCTATTAACTAGAGTCATTTTGGAAAGAATATTTCCTCTCTGTTCAACTAAAGCATTGAAAAATCATTCCACATATGACTAAGACAGAGGTTTTACTATCAGTGTGAGGACACAAATCAGTGTGACTTGAGCAACTGTATGTTCTCTTTGTCCCTTGGTGGAGGATCAGTGACAATGTCTCTTGAAGAAAGAGTAGGCCTCCCTTGATCTTATACAAACTCTAGGGACAAAGTCTACATGATGTCTCCAAATGAACTGAGTCGACATATTTTAGTAAGATTATAGTAACACTTTAACTGTTTTTGACCATATTTAAGAGAGATGATAAATCCAAGTGTATAATGAGAGATTGTTTTCTTTTAAATTGAATTTGAAGCTTATACACTTCATGTTATGTTGATAAAGTTTTCTGTTGTAAAGAAAGTCCTAAAAAAGCCACACTCCTCACCCTTACTATAGGTAATCATACCTGTGGTCAGGGTCTAGTATATCAGAATGTGTGTCCAAGCCACCCACTGCAGTCCACTGGCTTCTTACTTTTATGGCAAGCAACTCAAAAATTTTTGTTAATTGATCTGCCAGTATAAATACATCAATTGCAGGACACTAGCTTTGACTGGTAGGTTTATCATCTTAATGACAGTCCATCAACCAAAATGAGATACTCAGCTGCAAAGCAACATTCCCAGGCTCAAACCTCATCATTTGGGAAGTATATAGCCATAGCATGTGTGTGGACACAGAATGGGTTTCCATATTGGTTCCATTGATGGTACGATTGTATTTCTGAAGAGAATAAACCAGGTCATCACAGTTTTGTAAAGCCAATGCACAGTGTACACATGTATATTTAACCTAGCGTAATAGCTGAAGGAACAAGTCTAGAATCAGACTACCTGGGCGCAAAACTGGTCTTGCCACTTCTGAAATGAGTGATGCTGGGCAAAGTGTGCTGAAAGGTTTTGTTTTCCCATCTGTAAAATGAGAGCCAGAACTCGTCATAGGCTTTTTACAGTGATTAAAGAAGATTCTACATGTAAAGTTCCTGGCTCGGTTTCTGTCATTCAAGAATATTAGCTAGTTTAACTTAGAGGAAGGAAGATCTACATGCTAAAGTGACTTGAGAAAATTGGCAAGAGTGCTGTCCTACTGAATAACACCCAAACTGCTGATGTATAAGACACATGCTGGAGAGAATTGAGAGGAGAAGGAAAAGGCCCTAGTTTTATAATCAGAACACCTGAATTGGAATTTTTCCCTGTGTGATCTTGAGCAAGTTGTCTATTCTCTCTCTGCCTCTCTAAAATGGCAATGAGGTTGCCCACCTCAGCCTGTTGTAATAGAGACTAATGAAAACATGTATGCACATTAACTCACACGGTGCCTCTAAGGAACAAAGAAGGTGCTAAGTAAATATCAATTTTCTCCCCACCTTCTTTTCCCTTCCTCAGACTTTGATGTCATACTTCATAATTTGTCTAAATTGGAGACCTGAGCAATGACATTTTTCAGTGATGTTTTAGGTGAAGACCGTTTGTCCCTAAAATCAATTCATGAGCCCCTATTTTACATGCTTAGACTTTTGCATAGATTGGACAGATTTTCAATACAAAGTACCTTCACCCCACATCAGTGGAGGAAACTGTCTTTCAAACTTGGTTCAGCTTCATGGTCAGGTGCATTTCGTATATCTAACATGGCTCTTTGTTGATTGGAATGACACCGAATCTCACATTTCACATTCACGGCCTGAAAATAAAGCATCTGAGATAGTTTGTGAATCTGAGTCATCTCCTCCGGACTCCTGACCTGTCTGGAAAAATATCGCCCCCTTGTTATTGGAAATGCCTGAAGGTGTAAGTTGTTATTAAGTTTCTCACCCATTGGATCCAGCTTCTCCTCCTGATTCAGACTGTTCTCAGGAAGCTAACTGACAATTTCTAGTCAAATTAAGCATACCAACCAGAGATTTTATTTTACCCACTGTTTTGCTAGATTTTAATAAGTTATGGTGGTGACTAATGTGTTCCAGTTTCAGGCTAGGACAAGATAAACCTTCCCAGAAAGCTGGTTCACTTTTTTGCAAAGATAGAATTGTACTGTGCAGTTGAAAGATCAGTTAGGGATTTCCATTCTGGTCGGAAGTCTGCTAAACGTATGCTAATTTTCAAATACAGAGTTGACTTGGACTTCCCTAGTATAAGGAGATTCTGTATAGAAAGAAGTCAATGGATGCAACCAATTCCTTGCTGGCTGAAAAAATAGCGCGTTCACTTATTTTAAAAAGTGAAAGAGAGCCGGAAGTCAAACTTCCTTTTAAACTTGAACTTGTGAGGCCACAAGAGCTTCCTTAACAAAATGTTTTTTTTTCTTTTTTCAATTGCACAGCGTAAAATAAATGCTCAGCATCCTGACCAGACCCAACATTAATGTTGTAATGGAGTGTCATAATGTTTCTATTCAGTATTCAGAAAGTAATTTGCATCTCCCAGGAAAGTATTTGAATAGCTTTTCTAGCACTCCAGTTCCGGGATGATTTTCCTCAAGGAAGTTCAGTGCAAAAGTCTGGCTTTCAGTCTACCTTACTAATCTAGCTTTACAATAGGCTGAAAGCATCCAAGGACATGTACTGAGTTACTTAAGCATTTCTCCTGCATACACCTGCTGCAAAGGATTAGACAGTAAAGAGTGGTATGCGATCTCATTGTGTGTGCTATTGCATGCATTGCAAAGCCTGCCACAGGTGTCTTCATTGTGATGGGAAGTGCCTTTTGTTTGTTTCTGTTTTATTTTGATTCCCTCTGTGCAGTGATTCAGATTCAGATTTAGCTAATGTTTGTAGGCTTTTACTGCGTGCCAAACACTGTGATTGGTACTTTACCTGTTACCTCATTTAATCCTTGCAACGATTGTTGAGGCAAGTGTTACTATTCCCATGAGTTTCAGAAGTTAAAAGGACTTGTCCAAGCTCACTCCACTCTAAGTGGCTAGAGCAGTAACCTAGAAAATGACAGAGCCAGGATTTGAACCCAAGTCTTCCCAAGCTTGGCATTAGTTATACTTTGACAAATCTCTGTTCAATAAAACACACTCCTATTGTAGAAAGAAACCAAAAACAACCCAAAAGTTCTATAATTAAGGAAATTTGAAGAGCATAGGATAAAGCAAAGTTAACTGGTTTCTTAGATATAAAATTTTCTTAGTACCAAGAATGAGATTTTTGTATTAGCCAAGAGCCTATGGTTGAAGTATGACCTAAACATTTTACCAGTCTAACCCTTTCTAGAAAGAGCCACTCATAGGACTCAACACTTGTTGGAAAATGTTGTATGACAGCTTTATGAGCCTAGCATTGTGTGCTAATTTCTGAGCTTTTAATAGTATCTCCAAGAATGGCAGACTCCTTTTGGTTCATCACTTGAACTGCTGTTCAAGTCATTAAAGGTATAGCTGGGAAAACATGACCCATAACATGAAGCCATTAAGAGCCCCCAGAATATAGATCCTGCTGAGTTTACTTCAAGCATTGCTGCTTATCCAAAAGCATTATTAGAATCCTTTACCTAAAAGCATGAATTTGGAAATACCTAATGTAGTGAGCTACAGACTGTATCTTCTAAGACCATTGGTTCCAAGAGCCACAAAGGGACTTTTTATGTTCCATTTTGTGATTCTCTGCTAGAATTTTATAGGAATCAAAATTCTGGGAAATAATAAGCTCCTGTCCTCATGAGGACAAAAGATCACGAGGATCTTCTCTTTTAAAATGCGTGTCTGAAGAAGAAATTCTTTATGAGCTCATTTGCTCCCAAATCAGCTAAGAAGGAATCAAAAGAAGGGAGACTGCGGAAGATGCAGTTTCCAAAGTTGAAATCAGGGTAAAATCCATTGAACTCCCCGAATCCTAGATGTCTTGCACATACTACATCCCACATCCCACATCCCATGTTTTGGGCTGGTTAATGTGTATTTGCAGGGATGAGGGGAACTGGAAGTGATGGGGGAGGGGTAATCCTCTCATCCGTTAACCGTTGTTAACAGCAAATGACAATGTGAGACAAAGCAGGGGAAGAATGACTAATTCCCTCCCTCTAGGTTCTTGCACTCTCTGAAGATGTCACTGCAGCTGCACTTGCTTGCTGTGTGTGAATGTGGCTAGAATTCTTGCTATCTCACACTCTCAGCCTCTTTCCTTCTGTCAATCCCCTCAACACCCAGCGTGCTCTGTTTAGGATCACGTCCCCCCTTTACACCAGGGAATGTGGCCACCACTTCTATGAGCTGACTGCCAAACCCGAGGTGTTTGTCTTTGATCGTATTTCAAGTTTTGGGAAATATAGATACACATACACACACACAGAGAGCCATATGCAAATACATTCCAAGATGTATGTCTTAACATGTGTCAACATGACACATGTTCATCTGTGTTGATACCTAGTTGTATGATGCCATTTATCCATCATCCTGAGTGAACTGGGATGTTGGTATAGAACAATAGAATTGTCCTGGCCCTATTTTACAGCTAGACATTTGAGCTTTGGCGAGACACTTAAACTTCTCCAGGAGGCCAATTCTTCATTTGGACAGTGGGGCTGATAAAAACTACCTTACTATGTGACTGTAATAGTTTTAATTATGCATTAAAATATTATGCAAATAGTGGCAAACAATATGATTTTACTATCTTTTTCATTCACTGATTTTACAAAAATATATTATGAATCTACTATGAGAGAACACTAGGCAAGGTCTAGGGGCCCAAAAGTAAATAAAGTCATGTCTATCCACAAGGATTTCCTATCTATGATAGAAGTGCTTAATGCAACAATATTTATTTGACCTTTTAGCAACATTTAATCACACCCTCCTTATTGAAACTCATTTCTCTTATGTTCCAAGAAACTACAGTACAGGAATTCCTTCTCTCTTTCCCCTCTTCCTTCTCAATTGCTTTGGCCAACTAAGTCCTTTTACACAATTTCTAAATGTTAGAGTTTTTAAGGAATTGATCTCAAGCCAGTGCTTGATCTATAATCTCTCCTACACAACTTTATCTATTGGCTTTAAACTTCATCTCTATGTCAAGACCTCTAAGATTTATATCTCTAGCCAGAAGTGTGATTTCTTATATTCACAATTGTTATAACAGTCAACAGGCTTTCAGACTAAACATGTCCATGTTGGAAATCTTGACCTGCCCTTGTAAATCTGTTACTACCCTTGTTCTTCTTATGTTGGTAAATGTTAACCTCCATTCATCCAGCTGAACTGGCCAAAGACCTGGCCATCATTAGTTATACTTTCCTCCACACATCATTTCAAAGCCTAGCATGAATCTCCCCATCCGGACTGCCACCACCCTAGCGCAAGCCGCCAACATCACTCGCCTGAACTTTAGCACTGACCTTCTAACTAATTTCCCAGAATCATCTTTCTCAAACAAAAATGTGCTTTCTTGCTGAAAATCTTTCAATAGCTTCCCGTTGTATTTGGCAAACACACACACGCAGGCATATACACACACACACGCGCGCGCGCGCACACACACACAAACACACACACACTCGAATCTTTAACATAGTGCACCAGGCTCGGATGACTTGGCTTCTTCCTCGCTTACTAGTCCCATCAGAGGTCACCTCTGTGCTGCCATCCAATCACGTCAACCTTCTCTTGGGTCCTCAGGATCTTTTATTTGCCCCGATCTGTCTTGAAGCGTCGCCCCATCCACTTCATCTTCACTTAGCTGAGGCTGGCTCGCCCTTCCAAGTTTAGCTTGAGGCCACTTCTTCAGAAAAGACTGCTCTGACTCAACATTTAACATAGATCCCTCTGTTATCCTTTCTCATGGGAACCTGTATTTTACCTTCATGGAATATAACGATTTTATATTTCTATTTATTTGCTTCATGTTTCTTTCCCTCACTTGAGAATCAAACCCATGAGGGAAGAAACTGGACCGTTTACATTCCTGAACACCCAGCCCCTAGTTCAGTGCCTGGTAAATAGCAGACTTTTAGAACGTATTTATAGAATTAATTTTAAAAAGAATGATAAATATTTTATGACCACCCAGGGTATTGAAGCCTGACCCAGTAAACCACAGTTTTTAATTGAAATATTTTTGATAATAATTTTTATTAATCATTTACCTGGCTTCTTTCATTGAAGTCATGAAACATAATCTCATTGCTCTCTTGATTACTTAGGTAACCAATGAACAAAGGATTTAAAAAATTAATGTAGACGAGACATATTTAAGGTCAAAAATCAACTGCTCAAGTTATAGAAACTTGGCTTTGTAACAGTTAATGAGAACATAGCACAGAGGCTTTAGTTTGACTAAAAATTCAAAAACAGCCAACAGTGGAATATGGCTGACAAAATATTAATACAGACACTACATTTGTAGAACTGCAGATGTTAAATGAGACCAGTGAAAGTTCAGCTCTGTTCTAGACCTAAAATTTCTATCTATTTCAGGACACCAGCATTGAAGAGGCACCTACAAAAGCTGCAGGGTATCAGAGGAAAGGGCTAACCTCTGAGAGGCCATTTGATTGTCCTGGTGGGTTTTCTCAACCTTCTGATGTTGGCATTCTTTGGAAGTCTTGCCCCTTGTCATTGCAAAATTCTCTACTCTCATTGTCCCAATGACTTACACTCAACCACTGATTTCCCAAGCCTAAATTGCTCTCCCAGACCTCTCCCTGAGCTTCAGGTGTTCCGATGTCTGCTGGATATCTCACTTTGGTTATATTGTAGGTATCCAAACTTAAACCAGAAGCTCTCCCTAATCTAATGCAATGTTCCATTTATAGCAGCGCCCTCCAGCCACCCCCAAATCAGAAACCTGAGAGGTATCTTAGCCTCTTCTTCCTCAGTTTCCAAACATGCTGAAGTGATGTTACCCATCACGGACACACATCAAGATGTGAATGTTCTACTGTTCTCCAGGAATAGTCCAGAAACCATTCATACACTGGACGGGGGATTAAGTGCCTTAGTCAGCTGCGGCTTCTATAACAAAATATCACTAAATGAGTTGCTCAAACAACAGCCATCAATTTCTCATGGTTCTGGCAGTTGGGAAGTCCAAGATCAGGGCTGGGGAGAGCCCTCTTCCTGGTTTGCAGATGGCTGCTTTCCTGCTGAAACTTCACAGGACGATTCACCTCTCTTTCGCTTCCTGAAGGACATTCGTCCCATCATGGGGATCCTTACCTTCCTGATCTAATCTCTGCCTAAACATTCAGTCCCTAACACTGGGCTAGAGCATACTACGATGATATGGTTAGCTGAAACCGTGGTTCTGTTGAACTTTGTGAGTCTGTCCATGTACTATCAATACATGGCTACAGTCGGCTATTATTTAAAATGTTTATGTCTGACTTTATAATTGTTACCTTCTTTCCACTGCTTTTGAGAGTACCTGTCTCTAACATCACTTTCTCTTCCTCACCTACCATTTGCTGAGACATAGGAAAGCAGATAATTCAGTTGCCTGAATTTTCTAGAAAAGAACAAGTAAGTAGAATGTGAATGAGGCTTTCTGGGTTCTCCTATGGATGTATAGTACAGCTTTAAACAATTAATTTAATAGTATTCATTTTAACCTGCCTAATTATGGTTTCTGGCATACCAAGCTACTTCTCATCATGCCTTTGCTTATGCTGTTTGCTCCACCTGTAATCTCCTCACTGCCGTCACTAATTCTCTTTCCCACACATCCTTTAAATCTCATCCAAGGCCATTTTCTCCAAGGATGTCTTCTCGAAATGTTCAGGCTGGGCTGAGCCCCCCTCATTTGTGTCTGTCCAGGTCCCTGGGCCTGCACAACCTGAATGACTCCATTAACATAGAACTAAAATGCCATGAATAACTGTTCCAATTTCTAGAGAAATTCCAGGCCTTCCCAATATTTTCAACGATACTGAGAAGGTCGGGGGAGGGTATTACATCTACTTGTCTCAGTTCACCCTGAACATCTATTCCTTTGGAGTCTCAGTTCCCAAACATCATACACCCTTACACATTTGCTGTCCTCACCAAACTGCTTTCCTTCACAGAGATGCTTAATATATTAAAGTCTCAGTATTCTCATCTGTAAAAGGAGCAAAATGGGACTTTCTCTTGGTGTCATGAAATCTAAATGAGTTACTACATATAAAGATCTTAGCACAGTGCCTGGTACTTAGCAAAACTCAATAAATGTAGGTTGTCGTTTGTGTTTTTGTTATTATTGACATAATGAACAGGCAGAAGTTTTAAAATCATAGTTTATTCAGTTCAACTCAGGTCAAAATTTTAGTCTAGAATCACGACTTTTCATATAAGCAGAAAATGTGTTTTCTCCTAATGCAAAGCAAACGCCAGAGGCTGAGTCTTTTCCTCCTCTTTCCTTTCCTCAACCACCCTCCCCATCTTTTTATCCCTTTTCTCCCTCCCCCTTATTTTTTCCCATCCCCCTGCTCTTCTTTTATTTCTCCTCCTCCTACTTCTTTTTTCTTTTTTAAAATTAATTAATTAATTTATTTATGGCCGTGTTGGGTCTTCGTTTCCGTGCGAGGGCTTTCTCTAGTTGGGGCGAGCGGGGGCCCCTCTTCATCGCGGTGCGCGGGCCTCTCACTGTCGCGGCCTCTCTTGTTGCGGAGCACAGGCTCCAGATGCGCAGGCTCAGTAGTTGTGGCTCACGAGCCCAGTTGCTCCACGGCGTGTGGGATCTTCCCAGTCCAGGGCTCGAACCCGTGTCCCCTGCATTGGCAGGCAGATTCTCAACCACTGCGCCACCAGGGAAG
The DNA here is from genome assembly GCF_002837175.3 of Physeter macrocephalus. Classification (NCBI taxonomy): domain Eukaryota; kingdom Metazoa; phylum Chordata; class Mammalia; order Artiodactyla; family Physeteridae; genus Physeter; species Physeter macrocephalus. The sequence continues at coordinate 13,113,067 of NC_041228.1, forward strand.
CCCATCCTCCTCCTACTTCTTATTGCAGAGTGTCATGCCTTGTCTTTTCTGCTAGAAGTTAAACTCCTTGAGGGTACGAGTTATGATTTATTCAATAGTAAGATTATAGACTGTCACACAGTAGGTCTTCATTAAATCATCAATTACTGAAACAAGAAGCTTTTTCTAGGCTGACTTCCATTTTCCTACATGTGTCCTGGATAGTACAGTGACTTGGAAAGTAGACTCCAGATACATATTCCTTTGCCCTTACCTGTGTGTGTGTGTGTGTGTGTGTGTGTGTGTGTGTGTGTGTGTGCGCGTGCGTGCGCGTGCATGTGTGTGCTCATGTGATATAAATAGCAACAATAGCTAGCATTATTAGGGAAACTTTATGTACTTATTTCATTTAAATATTACAGAACTCAATAAGACATGAATTACCATAATCTGCATTTTACAGATGAGAAAACTGAGGCTCAGAGGGCTTAAGTAATTTGGTTAATTTTAAAATAATCATTAAGTACTGCAGTGAAGAAATTAAACCAAGGCAGTGCAACTCTGAAGCCTGTGATTTAACTATTATGCTGTACAAACAAGTATATGTACTAGTTTTATCACAGGGAATGGCTACTAAAGAAAGCTGGAAATGTCTATTAATGGTACTAAGAAAACTACAGGAAAGATCTTTTAGCCCATATCTCTTACAGAACAAGTTATTTTAAAAGCTATAATTAAAATTTAACATCTTCTCTAGGAAATTAATCATTGCTCTTAATCATTCTCTAAAAAATAAGCAGTGAATTAAACTCCATTAGCAAGCTCCAAGAAAAGAAGAAAATTTCTCCAAAATATCATTGTCATCTTTTTGCTTAGACACATGAAACTGCTCTGACATCGATTAGCAAAGGAGACAGACAAAGCTAACCGCAAATCTTCCTACACCCGTTCATTTACTGGAGCAGCAGCTGTATTCTAGCCTTTTGCTGATTGGGTGGGACCAGCTAACGAATCAGCGTCTAACATCTGAATGGTAGTAAGCAAATGATACGGTGGGTAGGCAATTTCTGGTAATGCACTTTGGAAATTAATTGAAGTAAGAGGTTAAAGACAAGAGAATATGAATAGAAGCATAAAAACGCAAAAAATAGGTCAGGTTCTTGACTTTGATAATGTACACACCCTGTGGACTTTAATAGGTCCATCGAGGAAAAAAAAAGTCTTGAAATTTCCTTGGTAAAAAGTCAGCATAATGAAAGAAGCGTGACAGAGATTTAGTGAATTACAGAAATAAAGAAAAGAACTGATGCAATTTCTGCCACCAGACCTATCTCTGGGGAGTATGTATCTTTTAAAAATACTGAAATGCACCTTAAAGACCATCTACTCCAACAACCCCACATCCTTTTTTAATCCAAGATTCAAGGTGCACTAAATGGTCTCACACTGGAATCTCAGCTCTACCATGGGCTGCTGTGGAGCATGTATAAATTATTCCCCTGAGCCTCCTGGTCGTGTAAGGATTACGTGGGATATAAAAGATATACATAAAACATCTTGGTTGTGTTAATTCCTTGATCACAATGGGTGAATAAACTAAGACCCCTATAGAAACACCCTCTCGTCTCTTTGCCATCTAAAATTTACATTTTCTTCTAGTCGCAGATCACATCTAAAGGAAGTCTTTCCACAAAAGGCCACTGCTATTCTCTTCCTAGCCTTTCCTTTTCTCTCCAGCTAACAGCTATCCCCTTGATTAAGTGCTCAACCAATATCTTCCAGCCCCTCCACTCTACTGAAATAACTCTCTTCAACTTCAAGAAACAAGGCTGCCATTTCAAGCCTAAAACACTTTAAGGGTTTCCCACGGAATTTATAAGAAAGTCATAGCTTACACTTCCAGCATTATCTGTCTCTTCTTTTAGCCCTTCAGTCACAGTGGGCTTTCCCATACTGAAATATACCAGATTCCCTCCAACCTCAGGGCCTTTGCACATGCTGTTTCTGTTGCTGTTCTGTTGCCTGTTCTGTTGCACATGCTGTTCTGTCGCCTACACTCTTTCCATCCTCACCTAGTCAATTCCTATAATCTCTCAGTTCCCAAATCTGTTTCCTCTATGTTCTCACAGGCAACACATACCTCTGCTTTGCAATACTTCTCATGATCATCCCTCAATACTTAAGAAGAGTGCTTTGATTAACGGCTCTCCCATTAGACAATGTAATCTATGAAGGTGGGAATTCTCTGTGTCTGCTCATCATGGTAGGTATTAAAGCTACTCACTGATATTAGGACTCTCCACCTTCCAGGCACAAGATAGGGTTGCACTTCCTGCCCTCTATAAGTTAGACGAGGCTATGTGACTTGCTTTAGTTAATGACAGGAAAATGGAACTGACAGGCACCATTTCATGTCACACGGACAATGCACATCTTACTGTTTCCTTTCCTTTTGCCAGCGATTGGCAGTGCTCCCAATGGCGGCTTCATTAGCCTGGGTCCAGGTGGGCACATAACATAGATCAGGGTCCCAGCTAAGCCCCAGTGGATCTATACAGTATGCAATAAATAAGTCCCATCATTTTAATCCACTTTGTTTTTAGGTTACATGTGTTATAACCTAACCTTCCCTTACTGCCATGGCATGTGAGCTTAGCGCTTGACACACACACAGCATATAATTTTTGGATAAAAGAGATGAATGAATGAAATCTCTAATGGTGTCAGGATACAACTGTGAAGGTAACACGAGGCCATTCTATCTAAAACCATTATTCAAAGATATCTTTCAGAACACTGAAAAATGACTGATTTCATTCAATTTGATACAAAATAATTGAGCACTAAGGTGCAAAGATGAATGAGGTTCCGCCCTGGCAGCTTCAAAGGGGCTCATAACTAGTTGACATATATTAGCATCTGTTATAATCATGTCAGTGTAAATCAGGTGGAGAGGTAGCCCCAAGCAAAGTATTCATACCTATTATGGAGAGGAGGGCACAGATTCTGGGATGGTGGTCAAGGAAATAAAACATTCACTGATCTGGGTTGTGCAGAATTATGATAGTTTGCCAGGTAAATGCCTGGGGTTGAAAGGGCGGCACCTTATGATAATTTCCGACTTAGTTACCTGAGAAACAATCAAAAGTAAAAAACTAACGAGTTTGTTTTGTTTTGGGCCGCACCTTGAGACTTGCAGGATCTTAGTTCCCCCACCAGGGGTTCATCTCAGGCCCACCGCAGTGAAAAGACCGAGTCCTAACCACTGGACTGCCAGGGAAGTCCCGAAAACTAATGAGTTTGGAACTTGTGGGCAATGAGTGTCTGCACCTGCCGTGCAGTATGGTAGCCACGTGCCACCTGTGACCATTGAGCACTTTCAATGCAGTTAGTGTAAGTGAGAAACTAAAATTTGTTTATTTTTAACTCATTTAAATTTAAAAGCTGAGGCAGTGTAAAATATTTTTGCCACTATACAGAACTTTATTGTTTTGGTAGGACTGTATTTCACTTTAAAATTGAGCATCTGAATTGAGCTGTGCTGTAAGCATTAAATGCATGCCAGATTTCAAAGATTGAATACAAAATGTAAAGTATTCATTATTAATTTTTTGTATTAATTATATGTTGAAATGATAATGGTTTGGATATATGGGTTAAAGTATACTATTAAAATTAATTTCACCTGTTTTTATTTTTTTTTAATATAGCTATTAAAAATGTACAGATGTCTCACATTACATTTCTATTGACCATGCTAGCCTGAACTGTCAGAATCACCTTGAAGGTTTATTAAAGAAACAAAAATAGGATCACACAGAGGTATCTGCATTCCCAAGCTCATTGCAGCATTATTCACAATAGCCAAGATATGAAAACAACCTAAGTGCCAAAGGATGAATGGATAAAGCAAATGTGATTATATATATATATATATATATATATATATATATATAAATATATATGTAACTCTATTATAGGGCGATAGGGAGAGGTTGACAACACAGTACAAGCTTTCAGCTGTAAAATGATTAAGGTTTTCTAACTTCCTTCTAACACTCCCTCTTTTTTCTTTCATTTTTTACCTTCACCCTCCTATAGAAGGCATATATTTCTCCTTAATATGTCTCATTAGATGAAATGTACCATGTAAGTGATATAAGTGTTTTTGGTCTAAAATAGAGGTAACACATTTGCAACACTGCATTTTATGGGTTGTCAAAAGCCTGCCAGGGGAATCTTTGAAATGGAATTTAAAATATTAGGCTATGTGTTTGCCTATATTCAACAACCATGGTGAGATCCGGAAACGTTTAATCCAAAGAATTCAGAACCAAGCCACAGTCATGAATGTCCTTCGGAGAAAGGGAAAATCCTGTAACGTTGTGTGGTTTCTTGTTCAGTTGCTTAGAATTCTAGACTGGGGAAAGTCAAAGACTCCCAACAGTGCTGGATTCCACCCATTCGGCTGTTAAACTTCATCCTGGAATTTTTGTTTTTCTTTGCTAAAAATCAGAGCAAGGGGGCAGATTTACAAAGAAAGAAATCCGAGGACCTTCACCATACCTTAATCCATCCCAATGAACCAATCAGAAATTTTCATTGTTCACTACCCCCCTCTTTTGTTTCTTTTGTTGTTTTTACCAAATGTCTGACTTCATTGAATATCCAAATGTACCTACTTGTCTTTTGGTGGGGGGGGAGGGGCGGAATTAATGGACTCTTTTGGAATTGAGCATTGCTGAATTTGTCTATATCCTTTCAATTCTGAGCAAATTATAAACTCACCGAGGGCAGGAACAACATCTATATTCTACATTTTGATAGCTACAGCACATGGCTTCATTGATGGCTTATAATGGGCTCCCAATCAATACTAATTGAATGGGTAGATATAAGGAAGGATGAATGGAATGGATGGATGGATGGATGGATGGATGGATGGATGGATGGATGGATGATGAGCTATATACACCTTGGGGCCACTTGTGAAAGTGTCTCAATTATTATGGAATAAGGAGATTTCTGTCTGCTTTTCCTCCTGTCCCACTTTTCTTATGCTTGTACTCACCTTAGACCTGATCCTGCCGGATTCTGGGGTCTCATGCCTACCTGATCACATTTACCATACTTGTCTACACCTAATTGTATTTAATTTTATATCAATAGATCCTGGATAAAAGCATCTCTACGTATCCTTCAAGCACTGATTTTTCTGACTTCACTATTTACAAATAACTTGCTTCGGAAGGAGGAACCTATTGTTTATGCCCTAATCTGATTCCAAAACCTGATCCCTGGCAGCCCCATCAGAACACCATCGAAGAACTCACTTTAGCCCAACTGTGGCACATTTATGGTCCAGTTGACAAAGGAGAAGATAGACTAAACCAAAGCAAATTCAGTTAATGGGAAGCAATCTCTGAGCTGTAGGTTCAGAGATGAATAAGAGGGGACCCTTCCCTTAATGAGGCTCAGAGTTGATTTTTAGAAGATTGTTTTGAAATGACCAAGAAGAAGCAAGAGGTGGAGTGAGTAGGGACATGGAAAGAGCATGGCATGAAATTAAAAAAAAAAAAAAGGATGCAAAAGGATTAGTCTGATTAGCACCATCTCTCAAGGTAGATTCCATTCAATCATGAAGTGTCACCCTTTCTACAGCGGACCACTTTTCCAAGATGCCATGTTGGCCATGATAAGCTCGTGATAAGATGCAAGAAGAAAAATGACAGCAAAGTGTAGAAAATGTCCCTCTGTTTCTTTGGGGATACGAACAGCAAACCTATGAGAAAAGGAAGGCCGTTGAGGAGATAAGACATCAGGCTGAAGAGTCTTCGTGATCATACATCGGCTCCCAGAAGGAGTAATGGTCAGGTCATCATATCAGACTTAATATGTATGTGGGGAGTGCAGGAGGAAAAGCAAAACAGGAAAAATGATTACAGATGAAAAGTTTAATAGATTGCTAATGAAGATTTTTTTAAGCTCTTGAGCTTTTTTTAAGCTTTCATTTTCAAGCTTTTTTTAAGCTTGAAAATGAAAAAAATTTTTAAACTCTTTATTTTATATTGGAGTACAGCCAGTTCACAATGTTGTGATAGTTTCAGGTGCACAGCAAAGTGACTCAGCCATACGTATACATGTATCCATTCTCCCCCCAGACTCCCCTCTCATCCAGGCTGCCACATAACATTGGGCAGAGTTCCCTGTGCTATACAGTAGGTCCTTGTTGTTTATCCTTTTTAAATATAGCAGTGTGTACATGTCGATCCCAAACTCCCTAACTATCCCTTCCCCCCACCCGTCCCCCCGGTAACCATAAGTTCGTTCTCTAAGTCTGTGAGTCTGCAGCGAATAATATAAAAGAGCCAATAAAACCTAAAAATTCTATAGGGGCTGTGTGGCCCAAGATGGAAATTATGCTCCAAGTTTGCCAACAGTGTAGGTCCATTACCATAACCAGGTAAATGGACCTTAGAGGGAAAAAATGGGTACATTCTTAAGTATGGGTCTTTCATAACGCAAGAATGTTGCATACATTATTCATCTCATCCCTCCAAGATCTCCACATGCATGAGGGTTTGCATGACCTAGGTACGCCTACCTCATTTATGTCACCTAGTGCTAGGTCAAGCAAACAACTGATATCGACAATAAAAAACAGGTTGTTGTGGATTGTAAAGGCGATTCAGAAGTATCACAACTCTTCTTCCTTCTCTTTTTTCTTCTTTTCCACTACCTCTTCCCTTTCCTTTCCTTATCTTTTTGGTGGCATGACAAGGAGCCAAGAAGGTGGCTGGACCTGGAAGCAGAGGAACTGAGGAGGTGATGGCAGGAAACCTAATAAAGAAATACAACCTTAATGGTAATCCTGGAGAACAGGGAAATCAATCTAACTAAGCTAACATCAGTCACAGTTTCAGGACTAGTCACTGTTATAAACTTTTCAAACAGAAAGTCATCATAAGAAACTACTGGGGACAGAGGTTAATTAAATACATAAATAGAACCTGACTTCTCGGAAAGTCCTAGAGGGAGCCTAAAAATAAACATTGTCATGTGCATTTTTTTTGGTTGTTTGTTTTGTTTTGAGTATTTCAATACCCCAAACGTTATCTTTTAAAAGCCAACACGAAGACTATAATTTTTAAAAATATTATTCTTTACTCTTTAATAAGTGCTGGAGACTGTTCAAATTCTTTCCCAAGTTTTATACGATTTTTGTCAGTTACTCTTCATGCCTGAGGCTCTCCATTCAATTAAACTTGGTAGGTGTGTATTGACCACCTGCTATGTACCAAGCTATGTGCTAGGTAACAAGCATATAAAAATGAGTGTGACATCATCCCTGTCCTTACAGAGCTCATGGCCCAGCAGGAAAAACAGGGACATATAGGAATAGCAACAGCAAAATGGGAGACGTGTCAGAATTGACTTAGGTACCTTGTACCACAAGAGTACAGAAGAGGAAGCAGAAAAGAGGAAGCATTCTACCACCTAGAATGCCCTACACAAAAGGCTGTTGCCTGAGCTTGACCCTGAAGAAATAGCAGATGGCCAAGAAAAATAGGGGAAGAAAGTGGAGTCCAGACCCAGATAACGGGATGCACAGAGCAACCTGCAAAAGGCCATGGAAAATTCAAGGACCATCATGAGGCTTGGGCATGCAGGAATGAGCTGGGGTGAGGGTGAGTTTAAGAGCATGAGATGAAATCTGGGAGCTCTGAGACTCTCCCTTGTATTATAAAGGCCACAGGGAAGGTAAAGAGGCTCAACTTGTCCAACAAAGGCCACTGGAGCAGCAACGTGAAGAGTGAGCCAAAGCAGAGAGACACAGGAGCAGAGACACAAGAGGGGACTGCAAAGGTTTTAGAAGAAAGGATGGGCGCCTGCGAAGAGCTGAGGCAGGAAGTTGCTTCTCTACAAAAACCTCAGGATTCCACCACTCTCCCCAAATGCCCTGAGCACCTCAGTTGAATTTCATACACGATATGCATAAATGTTTCCCTCCACGCCTACTCCCCAGCAAATATGAAGAGGCATAGACACAGCAGACAGAGCTGAAGCAAGATGGCTTTGGATTCTGAACTGAGAGGATTTGGAAGATGAAGATCTGAGGGTAACAAAGCCTCCTGGGTGTGCAGAGCTGTGCATCCTGGGGTTGACTTCTGGTGAGTGAATTGACTTCCTGTGGCTGTTTCTAACTCAGTGGGTAGTTGTCAGAACCAGGGCTTATTTTCTCTTCTTAGAGAAATATTTCTGGTGGGACGACTTTCTCGCGAAGCCACTGTGACCAGTGATTGAGCAGCAGCCATGAGAGCTGGGACATTAGCATCGGGCAGCTGGGGGTCTGACTCCTACTTCTGCCATGGCTTGCTGTGCCATCTCAGGCAAGCCACCTAAACTGTTTACGTCAATCCAGTGCTGTTATTGAAAGGACACATGTACTGCGACTGTAGAGCCCTTAGTCCAACACCTGGCATACGGCACACAATAAATGTTGGTAGGTTAATTGACCAACAATTATTATAGTTCCTGATACTTTGTTGTTTATTTAAATTTATTTTTATTGAAGTACAGTTGATTTACTGTGTTGTGTTAGTTTCAGGTGTACAGCAAACTGATTCAGTTATACATACATATATATCTATTTTTTTCCGATTCTTTTCCCTTATAGGTTATTACAAAATATTGAGTATAGTTCCTTGTACTATACAGCAGATTCTTGTTGGTTATCCATTTTATATATAGTAGTGTGTTATATGTTAATCTCAAGCTCCTAATTTTCTCTCCCCCCCCCTTTCCCCTTTGGTAACCATAAGTTTGTTTTCTATGGCTGTGGGTCTATTTCTGTTTTGTATATAAGTTCAGTTGTGTCATTTTTTTAATTCCACATATAAGTGATATCATATGGTATTTGTCTTTCTCTGTCTGACTTACTTCGCTTAGTATGATAATCTCTAGGTCCAACCATGTTGCTGCAAATAACATTATTTCATTCTTTTTTATGGCTGAGTAATATTCCATTGTATATATGTACCACATCTGTATCCATTCATCTGTTGATGGACATGTAGGTTGCTCCCATGTCTTGGCTATTGTAAATAGGGCTGCAGTGAACATTGCGGTGCATGTATCCTTTCAAATTATGGTTTTCTCTGGATATATACCCAAGAGCGGGATTGCAGGATCATAGTTCCTGATACTTTTGAAGACGATGGTTACATTTTTTAGTATCTCCAGCACCATAGTTGATCCTCTGATCCCCTGGATCCACAGTAATACTGAGTGGGATCAGGCAAGGATAATTATCCCCACTTTTACAAATAAGGAGGCAGAGGCTCATAGCTCCCGAAGGTTGCACAGCAAATACAAAGAAAAATCTTCAGACCAGGTGTTAAGTGCTTTATGATGTATCACCCATCCTTCATTCCTTCTTTTCTTCCACAAGTATTTATTGAGTTTCCATGATGAGCTAGTTCCTGTGGTGAATATAGTATTCTAGGTCCTAAGGATGGAGGCTTAAATAGCCCAAAATCTTGTCCTTTGTGTTTACCTTCCTCCATTTTAGGAAAGAGAAAGTCTTTTATTCAACTCTCTCAGTGGAAACTAGTAGAGATCCTGATACAAAGTAAATGCACACTAAGTGGCCATTAAATGGGATTATTGTTGAATGGATACATCTAATGCAGTATATCTCATGACACCTGTCCTAAGAATCATGGGAATTGAGTATAAAGAAAGATTTCTACTCTGCAGAACCAAAGGTGTGCATAATGCAAGAGCCTTCAAGTCAAACAGTCCAGCTGTAAATCCCAGCTCTGTGTGACTTTGGGCAGCTCCCCTCACCTCTCTGAACTTGTGTCTTTATCTGGAAAGCACAGTCAATAATACTTGCCTTCAGAACTTCTTTGAGGATTAAAAAAGACAGCCTATTGAAAGCCCCTGGCATAACACACTGGCACATAGGAGATGCTCAGTCAACGGTGGCAGTTATTACTGAGGCAAGGCTACAGGGAGAGGTGGCACTGACTGGAGCTTTCCAAGCATGGGGGGTATGCAGCTAGGCCATCATCAACCAGAATTATGGCTGAAATAACCCACCAGGTTTGGCCACACTCTGTTTGAGCACAGGGTGCTTTCTCAGATAGAGAGACCCCTAGGGGCCCTTCCCTTCCCCACTGTCATGGGAGGTAGGACAAAGCCAAGGCCTTGCAGAACTACTGAGTTTCACTCTGGGGCTGAGTCATGCTGACTCGGACCCAGTACAACTTGTTCCAGGTCATTAAGGTGCAGAGTCTGGCTTTTTGTCTCCTTTGCTGCAAAGGCCAGAGTTGCACACATAGGGCGGAAACATAAACACACTCCCCAAGCCTCTATTTGCTCTCAAACTGGCCAGTGTGTCTAGCCCTACTGCCCCCATGCTCCCACGGTCCACATCAAGCCTCAAAGGCCGGAAGCACATGTGAGTGAAATCTTCAGTGTTTATTGATTCGAAGAGGACTTTTGAGCTTGCAACCCAGGATTTTTTAGATCATTTGTGGCATTTTTAGTAAGAACTTGGGCAGCTTATTCTCTGCATAGTTTTGACAAGTATGGAAATGTTAATACAATAGCTGAAAAAAAGGACTCAAACCTACAAATCCAATAAATAAAAAATGGAAGTAACTTTAATGATCATAATAGGAAAAAGGTTAAGTAAAATTATGGCACACCCAGATATCAGAATATACACAGTCCCTAAGCCAATGTTAGATTTTGTGACATCAGAACATGTCTGAGATATGACATGTAAAAACACAGGTTAGGAAACTTTGCATACAGCATGATTTCAGTTATTAAATACACATGATACCTAAAAGGTGACTTCCATATGGGATCACAATACTTATTTTACTTACGCTTTATGTGTATCCGCATTTACGTGATAAATGCTCATAATCATTTATATTAAAAAATGTTTTTAAAATTTAGCAGGTAGCTTAAGCAACTTTCAGTCTACTTTGCCTTTGAAAAGTTATAAGACAGATAAATTCAGTAAGAACCGAGTTAATAAGCACTTATCCCTCATAAAGTTCTAGTTATCTCCATAGACATAAAATGGTTAAAGACTGGTAAACACATGGTGAGCCAAGGATGTCTTAGCTGCCAAATATTTGGAGAAGAGTGTTAAATGGAAGAAAAAAAAAACAGGATTGTGTGTTAGGCTATCAAAGTGTTAATACTAACTCTGCCACTAAGTGGCTGTCGAACTCGACTAGTTTATTCCCTCTCTCTATTTTTCAGTTTTTCCACTTGCAAAATGAGGGAAAATAGCTCCTTCACTCATTCATTTATTCAAGAAATATTTCTTGAGGGTCTACTCTGGATCAGGTACTACTATAGACACTGGGGACAGAGCAGTGGACAAAGACATGTGGCTTCTGCAGCGAAACAAATCACACCACAGACTGCTAATCACATAAATATGTAAAATAGAATCAGGTGTTACGAAGAAGTACGAAGCAGGGGAAGGAGAAAGAGAGCAACTGGAAAGTCTCGATGGAGGTTATTTGTAAGGAGATAACGAAGTGAAACACAGGAGCAAGTCATGCTGGTAATCCAGGAGAGAAGGGTGCCCGGGCAGAGAGAACAGCACATGCAAAAGCCCTCAGGCAGGAGTGTGGCTGGATCCAGGTAATGGGTGGTGGCAATGAAGTCAGTTCTTTTCCACGCAGTTTAACCAAATAGAGTGCACCAGAGAGCCTGTCGGCAAGCTCAAAATGCTCCCAGTGTACTTGAGATTCAAAGTCCAAGGCCTTCACACAGGGAGTGCATTTACAGAAACCTCATCAGCCCCACCGTAGGGCTTTGAAGGCCCGCTGTGCAACTATTAGCTGATCCTACTTAACAAACAGTGATGCAGTCACCAGGCATGTTTGTGCCCAAGCAGGTGATGATTTTCTCTCCGCTGACTCCAGTCAAGGACTTTCCGCTTCCAGATTTCAGGCTCCAGGTGACGTTGGGCACAGGGGGTCAGGTGGCGAGTGGAACAGGTCACGCGCCAGGCAGGTGACATGATCTCTACTCAGCTCGAATTTCAAATAGCCCACTTTTCCGCCCATGTGTCAAACACACAGCTTGAATGCTGCAAGCAGAGTAAGATGATTCATCAACTTCCAAACCCTTGGGAAAGGAACCTATTGTTTAGATTTTTAAAATATGTTTTGCTAACTCCTACAGAGGTAGCTATAACTCAGGAAGGTAAACTGGGATGAAGGTGGTAAGGGCAAAACAACAGCAAAAAAGCAATTACCGTCATCCATAATTATAAGCCTTATCGTTTATTGTGTACTAATAGTTGCATTTCCAAGCAGATACCATTAATCAGTGAAATAACAAGGCAATTTGCATTCATCCCGATTCAGAAGAATTCAAAGTATTTCAACAGACCAAACAAAGGTAACTCAACCTTATTACTTCTTGTCTTTTTAATAGATGGGAAAACTGAGGCAGAGAAAATTAATGGATCATGAAAAGAAGTGAGTTTATCCAAACCTTCACAGAAATCACGTTGCCATCAAAGGTAACAGTGCATTGAGACAATTTGTAGAGACGGGTTAGAGCAGAAAGACGTGGAGGCCGGGACATTAGGTTAACCTCTCAGGAGTACCATCAGCTTTGACATGCGATCAAATCACTCGATTTCCCTTTCTATGAAATGGGACTATCCTTCCTTGCATGACATGATTGTTCTGAAGAATAAATGAGAAACCCATGCGCCTACAAAGTAGTCTGTGTGGTTTGTAACATGAATGGATGCTGTCCAGGTTCCAAAAAAAACCAAAAGTGCCATTTAAGGAGGAGGAAGAAGTTCTACGTTGATCTTGAGTGTTTGGGGTTAAATGTTTTTGGAAGAAGGTTCTCTGGGGCCACAAAGCCAGGAGGAAATCCAGTTCGTCTTAAGGAATAATGTCAGAAGTCTAGTTGGATTTCTAGTCTGAGGCAAGAGGAATGATCCTTGCAGTTTCATTGTCCAGAAGAGCCATACAGCCAGGAGAGTTTGAAACAGAGTGAGTGGGATATGCAATCCAATCAGCCTACAGCTTGGTTCTGGAATGAGTTTGACTTGTGTGAGCGTTTATTGGCCAGCTTTTATGTGATGTTAACTTTGTAGTCCTTATGACTAAAATGTTCAGTTCTGTACAATTAGAACTTGCAGCATATGTATCAAAAGTGACATTCACAAGCACCTTTATTTATGCACATTAAGAAAACACCTATATAGGGTGAGTATAAATAGCACAGGTGAGCAGGAGTGTTTTTCCATGTTAGTTTCTCTTCTCTTTTTTCTTTTTCTTTAATAGAGGTCAATTGGTATAAAACAAAACAGAAGAGAAAAAAATCATTGCACTATAATAGAAATCTGAGACAATCTAGTAAGGGCTCTTTGCATTTAAAACTAAAGAAAGAGAAGCTAAGAGAGAGACGCTTTCCCTAGATCCCAGAGCATGTACAGTCTTTAGTCAGAACTCTGAGTCAGGTCTTCTGGGACCCTACACAAGATAGCTCTTCATGGAGGCACCTTCTTATGTGTCCAAGGGTAGGAGGAAGGTTATTTGTTAGTCTTAAGCTCTGACCACCCAAGAGTCTCATCCTTGAGAGAAAGAAATGAAAGGCAATGTGGTTAAGCAAAAGCAACATGGTGTTTGGACTCAGGGACCTGATTTTAAGTCCTTCATCTGTACTTTTTGGTTATGACCCCAGATACATAAGTCAACTTCACTGAGCATCAGCTTCCTCATCTGTTAAATGTGGATAATGAGGCTACTTCACTGGCTTGTTGGAACGTCAAACTTAAAGAGAGATTATAGGGAATTCCCTGGTGGTCCAGTGGTTAGGGCTCCACACTTCCACTGCAGGGGGCACGGGTTTGATCCCTGGTCAGGGAACTAAGATCCCACAAGCCGTGCAGCACAGCCAAAATAAATAAATATAGAAAGTATATATTTAAAAAAGAGAGAGAGATTACACATGAAAGGTACAGATAAAGAGGAAACCAGGGGAAGAAAAGTTCCTGTTCTTCTTTTACTGTCTTCTTCATGATGCTATTATTATTATGATTATGATTACATTCTAGTTGTCATTCAATGGCAAGTAAATAGCCTCTCATTTCATCTAGGTCTTCATCACACGTACCTGATTTGATTCTCTTGATTGGGTTCTAGGAGGATGAAGACAGTCTTTACATTGGCATAATCTTTCTTAAAGCAACATTCATCTTTCTGAACAACCTGAATGAAGGCAGGAAGGAGGATGATGACAGGCTCTGCATCTATCCCTATTCATCAATTACTGGAAATAAGGTAAGGATTCCACACTTTCCCCACCTGCTGCTTGCCAGGGACTGTAATATCCTATACTATTGCTTTGAATTACTTGTGACAAGGAGGGAGTGTTTGTTAAATATTATCCACTTAGTAACACCCATATTTGTATAGGGCACCTGTTATCCAAAGGTTTCACTTTACCCTACAAATATCTCATTATCTAAAAGACACAACCCAGTGCCATCAATAATCAAATCTCTGTCACAGCCTCAATTTCCAAAAGAGGCAAGACTCTTGTTGTCCTTCTCCGGCTGTTATCCCACTCCTCGGAACACATCGCGTCATAGTCTGAAAGGAGATTTTATTTTTCTGTTGAGATCAGGGAGGCAATGAAGTAGGAAGTACTGATCTGGGGTCAGTAGATCCATGATTCCGCGATGATGATGATAGTGGTTATTATGATGATAACATTCTTGATCACCTACTACATGGTCTGCAATCCTTATGTCTTCACTGATTTAGTCCTAACCAAAATACTGGTTAGTATATGTTTGACATAGGTAGCAAAAGAACCAATCAACAATGAAATAAATAAAACAGAATGTCATTGTCTTACCTAAAGCGCTTCTGGCAGGAGGATGCATGACTGACCCCCCAGCCTTGAGTTCCTGCCATCTGCAGCCTCTCAGTTTTTGCTTTTGTATTTTTCTCTTAATGAGCACAGGTGATTATTGTAATTCCAGACATCACATCCTCATGTAACACTGTGCAAAATTAGAAAAGGGGAATAAATGTCGCTTTTTGAGTCCTTATTTAAGAATGAGAAAAATTTCCCAGAAGGCTTTTCTCGGTGTCTCACTGATCTATGACCATTATTGAGTCATTCACAGGCAAAGGAGAAAATACCACACCTGGCTTAAATTGGCCAGCTCTAACCATCTATAGTTGGATCTCTGCCCCCATCACGGTACCTAAACTGCCTCTGTGTTACCCCAGATCCTGCCTCAAGCCTCAATTCCTTGAACCTCTCAGTAACACTAGATTCTGTTGGCACCCTGTTGTAGAAACGCCACCTTCCCTCTGTTCTCAGACATCGTCCTTTCCTTTGTTCTTCTCCATTGTTCTACCCCTTGGCCCATTTGCTCTCAACACTGGCCCCTTGCTCTCTTCCTCTCAAATTCCAGTCCACATGCCCGTGCTTCTCTTGTCGTAGAAAAGACTGTCCACAACAATGGCTACGGTTCCAACCTCTGTGTTATCTTCTGCAAAATTTACACTGCTGCTCTTAGTAGAGGAGATGGGATAACCTAGGAGTCTAACTCTACCGTCCACGCTCTTATCCATTAAGTTCTATTGCCTGTGGCAATATCACTAACTCTAGTACATTCCTTCCATCGTCTCCTAAGGCTGTATTGGTTCCTTGCTCATTCCTGCCACAGAACACATTCTCAAGCAACTGATTATGGAACAGCCTCCTTCTTTGGGTATATCTAGTCCCCTTTTAAATTAAGTTTATTAACTACTGTTAGATAAATAGTTTATATTCTAATTGAGTCCCTCATCTGTCCTGACCTTGTCTGTTATTATCATCTTGCAAAACTTTACTCTTTGTATTAATCAAGGCAGAAGTCTCCTTTTGTCCACATAGGTTAGATTTACCATTCTCTCCCTAATTTAAACTTTGTTAGGAGTAAACTTTGTTCACTGGGACTTTTAAAGCATCCTGCACATCCAGTTTTGAAAAAAGCTGTTCCAAATCAATGGAGCACCATCTGTCAGGATTATTCTCATTGCTTCAGCAATTGCTTTTGGCTTCGCTGTCTCATGAGAGGCATCCAATCAATCTTCATGGGAAGTAACTTGATAGGTAAAAAGAACACAGGATTTGGATTTATTCATTTATCCAACTACTATTACTCAATAAATTAAGCACTTACTAGGTGATAGTTTCCATCACAATTACCTACCTGGAAGGATGTCATGAGGATGAAAAGAAGTAAAAAAGTCTTTAGGATAGTTTCTGGCACATAGTAAGTGAGCCATCATACGTAAGTCCTAATCCCCATTTCTTCTTGAATAAATGAATGCATGAATGAATTTGCAAACTCTTTTCTCCTATGGCATTCTTAAGCTGTGTTTTTCCTCTTGGTACTTTGCACTTGGTACTTTCCTCACAATCTGCCTCTTGGCCTGTGAACTAAATATGATGCCCAGTAAATTCTGCTCTATGTGGATTATGCCAATTATTGGTTTTGATCCTGCCTACCAGCTCTGCTTTATGCTTTTCATTCAACTTTGATTCAGCAAAATTTTATAAAGTCCCTACCATGTGCCTGGCACTGGACTGGGCTCTCTGTATACAATGGTGGGCAGGATAGATATGGCACTTACATTTTATGTAGGAAAGAAGCAGTAACAATTAAGTGTGAAAATGGATAAACCTAGAAAGTACAGGGTGGTATGGAAGAACATACTCAACACAGAGCAAATACATGCATAACATAATATTCCTCTTATCCCACTGGTCTGGGTTAATGACCTCTCTGCCTTGTGTCTAGTTAAATCCTGCTTATTTTAGGGTGCTGTTGGTTGTAGTTACAAGGACAAATAAAAACTCAAAATGACTTAAATAGCAAAGGACAGTTTTTTTGGTTCATATGATGGAAAAGTCTAGAGACAACTAATTTTGGGGGAAGCTACATATAGTGACAAGATAAGACCAAGAATTGCTTTCTCTCCATTTCTCAGCACCAGCTGCTCAGCATTGCCTCTCTCATTGGCAAGCTCTTCCCCTAGTGGTCCCAAAATGATTGCCATTGTCTGCCCAGGATTCTTCCTTCCTAGTTTACAGAAAGCAAGGAGGAGTACATTGAATAAAAGTGCTGACTTTGGTATAATGGGATCCCCTTAAGTCCTATAGCTGCTCTATGGGCAGGTAGAAGAATTTCCACCTATGCATTTCTATACATAGAATTTAGTACTGAGCCACATGCCCTACCCTTAGACCCAGGGGTGGTTCTCCTAAAATATACAATCCGCCTAAGGGAGGAGAAACCTGATAAGCATTGCAAGCACTCTTCAGATTTATGGTTATTGCCAAACTGCTCTACAAATGGCTTCTAATCTAACTCCAGCCAACAGCAAATGAGAGCTGCCATTTCTCCACATCCTCACAGACACTTGATATTTCCTAAAACTTATTTACATTAATGTTAAAAAAATGAAGAATGGAATATAATTGTTGATGGGCCATTCTTGTTGCCTTTTTCATAAGTTGCCAGTTTAAAAAAAAAATGCCTATTCTATAAATAGGTTGTTTTTCCTCTCTGTATTTATTTTTTATGCCAACAGCATGTTTTGCTAATAAGTTTTACCTGTCTGTGTCATTCCATTTCAATGTTGGTCCATTTGTTACGCAGAGGCTTTGAATTTCAAGGTATTCAAAGTTAATCAGTCTTTTCCTTTGTGGTTTGGTCTTTTTGTGCCTTATTTAAAAAAAAAAAAACAGGGCTTCCCTGGTGGCGCAGCGGTTGCGCGTCCGCCTGCCGATGCAGGGGAACCGGGTTCACGCCCCGGTCTGGGAGAATCCCACGTGCCGCGGAGCGGCTGGGCCCGTGAGCCATGGCCGCTGCGCCTGCGCGTCCGGAGCCTGTGCTCCGCAACGGGAGAGGCCACAGCAGAGGGAGGCCCGCATACCGCAAAAAAAAAAAAAAAAGCAAACTCCTTTTCTACCCAGTAGAGTAAGAAGTAACCTCATATTTTCTTTTACAAGTTTTAAAGCGTTGTTGCTCACCTTTAGGCCCTTAGTTCACCTGGCATTTGCTTTTGTGGGTGGTGTGAGGTAAGAACCTAACTTACTTACGTACTTATTTATTGCAATTTGGAGGATCAATTTTTCTAGTACTATATATTGGCTGGTCCATTCATTGCTGCTGACGTTTCATGGACTAGTCTCCATTTATGAATGAGTCTAATCCTGGCCTCTGTATTCCATCCATTCCTACCACTTGTGCTTTCTAACTTCCCTTCTTTTTTCTTCTTTTTCCTTCTTCCTTGTCTTCTTTCAACTGACGGGATTGTCTTGACTTCGACTTCTCTTCACGCTCCACCGACTTAAAAGTTCTCGTGTCTGTGCAGTTCTTTAGAGATTATCCTTAACATCGTCGCACTCAACTTTGATTTGGCAATGTCAGAGTTTACATTTGCCTCTCCCTCCCAAACTACAGGCATTTCTTTAGCACCACTTTTTATCTTTCGCGGTATTGATAACTAATATTTTAATTCCATCCTTTTTACAACACCTCAATTAGTAATCATCTTTCTGTTTTCTACAATCAAGCCTCATTTACATTCATCTACATAATTCTCAATTCATTTGCTCATTATTGCTCTTTGCATTCCTCTTATTCATCCTTGTTAACAGTTTGCAAATATTATTTCACTGGTTTCCAACATCCGTTGCTAGTGCCAGTCTAATTGTTGGATATTCATAGGTAACCGTCTTTTCTCCCTACTTGCTTTTAAGATCATTCCTCTGTGTTTGGTGTTCTGTATTTCTCCACTATGTGTCTAACTGAAGTTTGTGGTTTTTTAATATCCTCAAAATTTAATGTGTTTCTTTATTCTGAAGATACAAAATTTTCTTTAGTTGGGATATTTCTATAAAAGATTACTTTCCCCTCTCCTCTTTACTCCCTTTTTTTGGGATAACTTTCTAGATACATGTTGGACAAACTTATCCTATACTCCATAGAATAGCTCTTGTTTCATATTTTCTATTGAAAATAGAAACTCTTGTTTCATATTTTCTATTTCTTTATTTTTGTGGAACCACATTTAATGTAATTTCTTCAGATCTATATTCACTAATTCTTTCATCTTTTGTATCTAATTTGCTGTTTAACCCTTCCACTGAATTTTTCCCTACAGCTATATAATTGTTCATATTGAGGAGTTCTCTTTGTGTGTATATGCATGTTTGTGTGTGTGTGTTTTATAAAATGCACCTGCCCTTTTGTTCATAGTACACCTTTCTTTCACTTTTGTCATAATTCTTTTTTTACTTATCTTTATTATATTCAATTTTTAAAAATTTTATAGTCCTCAGATTATTCTATTATAAAGAATTCTTGGTATGCTGTCTCCCCATTGGTTGTGTTTGCTGTCTTGTCCTTGTGATATATCTTTTCTCAAATGGTTTATGATTGGTGTTTATGGGTTCCATCTTCAGTGGTGGTGGATTCTTTCTCAGTTGGAATCTCACAGGCCAAGTTGTGGATGCTTTATACTGTCTTCAAGAGTGACATCCAGTTTGTTTGTGGATCTAGGACTAATTTTTATATCAGTAACTCTGAGATTACTATGCCACATGGGAACTGTAAACTCAGATCCTATAACCTCAAGTGGTATAGCCTTAAGTTTTGATTTCTTATGAGAGACATTTCTTGTCCACTCAGGGCCCTGTTAATATAAGTGAAAACCCGTATAGGATCCTATATCTGCAAGATGTAAGTTTCACCTCTGTACTGGACTCAGGCTCAAGCTTTGATCTTCCTAATCACATAGGGGACATTCAAACTTTAACCATCAACCGTACAAGTCTATTCTGTATCGATTATCCATTCACAAGTTGCCATAATGTCAGCTCAGATATTTCCCACTGAGATAACTTGAATTTCTTCTTAATTTATAGTATTTAAAGATTTATCTTTCTTTTGAGCTTTTGCCTATGTACCTTTTAAAAAGCTTATTTATATATACTTGGTGTGAGGTTGTACTGTTTTACTTTGATTTTCATGTTATTAAAAGTTAAGTCTCAAAGTACATCTCTCTGTTTTTAATCTAGCTAGCTAGCTATGTCACCCAGGAGACTGTGAGTTCCTTATGGGCTTGGATTTTAGCTCTTTTATTAATTTGGTAATGAACACGAATATTGGTAAGTTCCAACAATCCCACAGTTAAGAGTACTAGTAAGTAATAAATATTCCGAGCTCCAGGTTCCTCATCTAAAAATGATGATACCAAACTCACCTCTTAGGAGGGTCATGCAGATGAATTAAAATAATTTTCATTAAAAAATAAAATACACCAGCACAATGTTTGATGTGTAACAAAAACAAACAGCAAACAAAAGCAGAGGGAAAATATCCTCAATAAATGCTAATTGGTATCACCAGGAAATTTGCTAAATGAGTATGTGAATAAGTGAAAGAACCTTAGCAATTTACACATTGAGGGCTGTGCATCCCAGATTCCAGAAAGCAGAGTTTTCTCGGTATGGAAACCACGGATTTTAGTCTATAATCAAGGGCGTGTTGGACTCCTCTGGGATCCAGGCCCTAGAGAACATCCAAGTCAAATTGCCTGTCCTAGGGAATCAGGTAACATTTCCGAGCTTCCCTCCACACTTTTGTAGAGTAACAGCTCTCTGCCACCCCACCGCTTGTCAGGTGAGCTAAAATTGTGTGGGTAAATGCCCCCTACCTCCTTTGGGAATTTTGTTACCCCCATGTAATTTGCCACTTGCACGTATTCACAATGTCCTATTTTCTAACATTAGGAGAGAAAGAACAATGTGGGTTAACAGGTAGAGAAGAGAACTAGAGGTGAAGAGTAAAAGCAGGTTAATACCATATTAAGAACAAAGATTTCAATGAGGCAGCTCTTCTGGGGAGATCTAAAAAACCACTTCCCATTGCAAATGCGTGGTGCTCAGGTTCTAATCTAAGTGTTACAAGCTCATCAAATATTTCCACCCAGTGGGCTTCAATTCACCCAGGTTAAATTCCCTCAACCGTGCTTTAAAGTGTTCTCTTCTTAAGAGCAGAAGGGAAAATCAGAGCAGTGTCTCATAAAGTGTGTCTTGTTTGGGAAATGGAAATGAGGCTAGGTGGCCAGGGCCGGGGGCGGAGGAGAGAGTCAAACCTGTGACTTTCTCCTTTGGGCTTTCCCACAGTGACCCAGGCAGCCATTCTACAGGGCCTACATCCAAAGACGTGAGAAATGGCCAGAAGGAAGGCGAGGGAACTGGCAATAGGTAGCCTTGAGAAGAGACTGGAAAAAGATGTTATAAATACCCTTTTCTATCTGTACAGCGCTTGAGTAGAGGTAGACTTTATCTGTGATGCTTCCAAAACCGAAAGTGTATGCCATCAGTTATTAAGCCATCACTTATTGAACACCTGCTCTGTACCAGGGTCTGTCCTGGCGATGGAAATACCAGTGGAAATTTAGTACAAGTGAATACTATATGCCAGTATGCAAGGTGTTTTATTTTTATTATCTCACCTAATTTTTTCAGTACTGCAAGTAGTTTTTGCAGCATTATGTCATGTCCTTGAAAACTATAGTATGTGGCTTCCCAGTTGCCGGAAAGCAGAATTTCACTCAACATAGAAGGCACTGTGATTTAATTGAAATAAACAGGTTTTGTAGCTAGATAAGCCTGGGTTCATTTCCCAACTCTGCCACTTATTAGCTCTGTTACCATGATCAATTGATTGCAAATTCCCTTTGACTCAATCTGTTCACACATAAAATGGGCTAGTAATAACTACTTTATAGAAGACTCACAGGATTAAAATGAGGTATATTTACTTAAAGACTATTAGAGGTTAACATTTATTGAACACTTTTCTTGTACCAGGCATGTGCTAAATAATTTATAAACATCTTATTTAGTCCTCACAACACCCCCTCTAAAGTACAAGGAATTTCAATTTCTTTGAAAGAAACTGAGACTTACATAGGTTAGTTTTCTGCCCAAAGCCATGCAACTAAGCGTCCTGGTTGGCGTCCCAAGCCCGTCTGTCTTAGCCTACAACCCATGTTCTTAACCGCTGTCCTTCAAAGGATTAGGAAAACACCAGTCTGCGGGGTTCATCCTTAATTTCCCACATATTCTGTTTGCCTTCTCTGCCACACACAGATACACATATACATATACACTGTCCCTGAAATTATTCCATCTAAAAATTCATTTGGATAAGGAAACCTCAGGTCTTAAAAATGTGACTGTTTCATAGAGGATTAAACTGTACGCCAGACTTTTTTTTTTTAATTAGATGGATTTTATCATTAGAGCACAGCACAGTGGAAAAAAAGACCCTTTTGAGTCTCTGCCCGATTTTGGTTTGAAATGACTCTCTCTTATTCACTCACTACCTGACCGCGAGTGACGTATTTCATGTCTTTGGGTCTCATTTTCCTCTTCTAAAGAGAGAGGATAAGTTCTTCCTCATAGGACTGTTGAGAGGATTGAACAAGTTTCCGAAGGTGGACATGCCTATCCTCTGACCTCCACCTAGGAGGGTCTTCAACAAACAGGAGTCTCTTTCCTTGAAGAAAGTGAGGTCCAGGACCTGAAGAAAAGAGGGTTCTGTAAAGTGCTGCGGTGAAGTGAAGTGAACAGGCAAGAGACCAATAAACCCTCAACAACAGACCCATATTTGGGCTAACCACACCCAAATTCACAGCAGCGTACGAGCGAAACACACGAAAGTAATAAAAACATAACTCGGCCTCCAGGTGATGGAGATATTTCTAGAAATCTAAAGTAGCAGGCTTTCTAGGCTCCACAACACAGGGTGGTCTCCCTCGCGGGGCACTAGACACACCTGCCAAGCTCTTGGGGAGGAGGACACCGCAGGGGTTGTCCCTTAGGCTGAAGGAGGAGCAGGAGGCCCATTTGCTCTCTTGGAGCCTGGGAATCACAGCCATTCCCCCAGGGGAGGTCACTGGCAGCCTGAGCTGGAGTGATCTGAGTCAGGGTGAACCATGATACCGAGTTCCAGTAACACCCACAGAATGTTCTAAACTTGTGACTGAGCCTGGGCTAAATAAACAACCCCAGAACCCTCCTCAAGGAGGAAGGCTATGTGCGGTACGGCCTAGTAATCTCTTGACTCAAAAAAATCAAAGAGCTGAGAGGCTAGGCTTTGCAGTTTTCACCACTATTTTAACAATTACATGTTCAGCCCCTGTTTCGTGCCAGTCATTGTGTTAGGAGCTCTGTCAAATGGGAATGTTATTAACTGTGTTCTCTGAAGCCCAGGGCCTTCTTAGGACCACGTGGGGTGGGTTAGGTAAGGGGGGAGCTGAGCAGGTTTTGCCCACCTTCGGCTCCCCCGGGTCAACCAGAACAGCTTCCCTTTTATCTATTTTATTTTGTTGGCCTTCCCCACACTATTTTATTGAAGTGATAAAACGTAAAAAAGGTCTGCTTTTTTTTTAAAGTGTGGAAACAGCATCTAGGGCAATGATATGAAGTTATGATGGGCATATCATTTACAGCCAGAGAGAGAGAGAGAGAGAAAGCCGATATTTATTGTGTATCAGACATTGTTTTCAATTAATTTTCACATGGCCCTAGAAGTGAGGACTATTTTTTTTTTTTTTTTTGCGGTACGCGGGCCTCTCACTGTCGTGGCCTCTCCCGTTGCGGAGCACAGGCTCCGGACGCGCAGGCCCAGCGGCCGTGGCTCACGGGCCCAGCCGCTCCGCGGCATGTGGGATCTTCCCGGACCGGGGCACGAACCCGTGTCCCCTGCGTCGGCAGGCGGACTCTCAACCACTGCGCCACGAGGGAGGCCCAGTACTATTATTAGTACCATTTTAGAGAGGATGTTCAGAGAATTTGAGTGAACTTACTCAAGTCATGTAGCCAATAAACAGTTCAGTAGATATTTAATCCCAGGATCGTCAGTGTAAGAGTGTGTGCCCTTAACTGACACACTATGTTGTCGCCTCCTCAAAATCTCCCTGTGTGATCATATCCATCCCTGCACTTTGCCATTTTCAGCTTCTGCTCAGAAGTTCCCTCCTCAGAGGGACCTTGCCTGACTACCATATCTCAAATTGCGCCCCTCTTGTCAGTCTGATTCTTCTTTTCACGCCTTCATTTTCTTTCTTAGCCCTTATCCCAAACTGATAAATATTGCATATGTATTTATTTATGGTCTTTGGTCTGTGGCCCCCAAGAATGTCAGCTCCTTGAGGTCAGGAGTTTTTTTAAGCTCCCAGATCATGGTTCATCCACGACAACTGGATTAGAAAAAGGCCCTGTGGAAATAAGTCAGGGGGTACACGAGTTGAAGAGGAAAACATCTGGAATGTGAAAGGCAAAATGATAGAGGGTCATAAGCCTAGAATATATGGTCAAACAGCTTCAATTTGAATCACAGCTTTGCTCTTAGCTGTGTGAACGTAAACACGTTTTGGTTTCCTCACTGATAGTAGGGTCTCAGTGCCATTGTGAGGATTAAATGAGACAGTATACACTAATAATGCTCTTTATCATTTATTTAATTCAGTTTTTTTCCCAGAGTTGGTCCTGGAAACATAGATAAGCACATAGTAAGTGCTCAATACGCACATGATGGATGATGGAATGCCAGACCACAGCTCATGATTAGAGAGGCCACGTTATATAATGGAAAAAGGAATGAAAAAGAACAAGGAGACCAGCAACTAGACCCAATTCTGCAATATAACTAGCTGTGTGCCCTTGAACAAGTTGCCTTGCCTCCTGGGTCCATGTTTTCTCCCGGGTAAAACAAGGCAGTTGGACAGGATGATGTATAAGTTGCCTTTCATCTCTGAAATCTATGAAATCAAAAACATCCCACCGTTGATCTGGTTTCCCTTGGATTTCTGGTAGCAAATCCTCCAACCCCGATCGTTGTCAGGAAGCTAAAATGAGCTATTATGTTTTTTTAATTTGCTTCCTGGGTTCCAGTCCAAGTAAAAATTTTTCATGCTACATCAGAGAATAACGGTTGGTGGCTTGGCCAAAGGATACTGATATTTACAATGGGCAGTTAACTCACTCTCTTATCTGGGTCCTCTAGGGTCGTTCTGGATTAGTGAGCCTCTTGATTAGGTTGAAGGAATTCCATCACCCCTTGTACTTGCCCTCAGTGAGTGGGAAAGGAATGAGAGGTATCAAGGTTGTCTTGGAGACTTCTGTTCCAAGTCCACCTTGGAGAGTTCAGTGGTTTTATTCCTGTTCCATGGGAAGGGTTACCGTTGCTCTTGACACACAGGTTTACTAGACAAGCCTACTGCCAAGGATCTTGCAGGCTTAGAAATTCATGCTGGCGACCTGATGTGAAAGTTCTATGTTCTTAACCATCACTTCCTTAGTCGTCATTTCAAAGTAACTGATATTTGAAAAACAAGGATTTCGTATACAGCACAGGGAACTCGATTCAATATCTTGTAATAACCCAGAGTGGAAAAGAATGACAAAAAAAGATTATATAGATATAGATATATAAAACCAAATCACTTTGTAGTACAATTGAAATTAATACAATATTGTAAATCAACTACACTTCAATAAGATAAATAAAAACAAAGTAGCTGATATTTTACCTTTGTCCTGCATTCAAAGAACTGCATAGCCAAACAAAACAAAACGAAACAAAAAACTATGTCGCCATAATGACTTATAAAAATTCAACAGAGTAATCTTTTTTTTGTGAACTTGTGTCCTATGGACAGTGGACCAGCAAACACTTCTCATAAAAGATGGATTATCTGAAAATGCATTTTAAGTCTCACCCTTTGTTTGATGTTAAAAAAAAAATCAATAATATTTAGTATTTTTTTGTTTTCCCACAGGGACACAGACAACCTCTAGGAAAGGAGAAATGACAGTAGTTAGCAGCAACCTCTTTGCATAACTACCAGTAAAGTAAGGCCTGAGCTGCTTCCTGGCTCCATGCAAGCTCAGTAGGAACACGCAGGTGGGGAGGTGGAAGGAAATTAGGGACTCAGAAGACACCTGCTGAGGAGTCAGCTGGACCTAGGTTGAAAATGCAGCTATGCCACCTGGACAGCTGTGTAATTTTAGGCAAATGATTTCCTCTTTCTGTGCCTCACTTTCTTCAGGGATAAATAAGAACACCTCCTTCATAAACTTGTCATAAGAATCTAATATAGTAATGCACATAAAGTGCAGGGCAGAGCCCCTGGAACAAAATAGTAGCTACAATTAGGTATGATTACAAACAAATCATTTCACCTCATTCAGCCTCAATTCCTTTATGTATTAAATAAGGTGGTTGAACTAGATGAATTTCAGTTTTTTTCTTCAAGTGCTATATATGATTTATGACTGTATTCCATGAAATAGAGAGCAACGGGATTGTTAAGGATTTATATAGTGGCATGTCACTGAAATATGTTAAAGTGTGTAACAGGACCTTATGAGTAAGTAGAAGGTGGCTATAGTTATTACATCTCATTGATAATAAGGGTAATATGTTAAAAAGCTATCGTTTATTGAGCACCTGCTAAAATATGTATTATCTCATTAATTCCCCATTAAAAACCCTAAAAAGCAGGTAATATTAGTTCATTTTACATAGGTAGGGAGATTAAATCTCAAATAGGTTAACTGACTTGTTTAAAGCCACCAAGATCATCCATGGTAGATCAAATTATGTTCCATGTGAGTCTAGCTTTCATGCCCTTTGCAGTATCCAGTGCTGGCTCTATTCATTAAAATAGCTGTTTAATCTCTATATGACCTTTTTTTTCCTTATTCCATATCGACTTCTCTTTCTATGCTCATTCTTCTACCTAATAACAATATGATGCATATTTAAATAAATGTACCCTCTGCTACATTGTGTGCTTTTGTAACTAGGTGATCCATTATTATCTACTTAAATCTATGTCTTTATTGCATAATTCAGCATTTTAATATTCTCTTTGAAAAGTGTTTTGAGTCACTTCCCTACAAAGGTGCTGTATTAAATTACATTCATTATTCTTGCTAAACGCAGAAGTCATGGTTCAGGTGAACGAGAAAGTAACTCCTATTATCCTCAGCACATTCCATCACATTCGTTATTGTCTATGACATTTATCAACACAGCATTTAGACATTTTAAAGAAAGGGAAAAAGTCACTTTAAATTCCAAAACATTTCACTAACACAGAGCCAAATTCTGCAGGTGAAAAAGTCACTTCCTTGATACAAGTTACACATGTTGCCTTAACTCTTGGAGCACAGCGAGAAGATGTAAAACAACATGCTAAGAGTCAAGGTGTGTGAACTACTCAATTTATCTGCTGTGACTTATGTTGCATCATAATTATAAATATGCTCGTGTTATTCTTAATAACATGTGACTCCCTGTGTGCCAAGCATATAGATGTTGTGTTGACATTCTCCTAGGTCCCTTTTGTGACCTCCTCATGTTATTTTTTTTATCCCTGTGCCAATACTGTCTTCTAAGGAACATGCTGTCTGTCCATACTGCCTTTCAACTGTCACCCTAGCTGGCATTTACTAATCTCATTTCCTTTATTCGTGGAGAAATCACAGCCTTACTACCTACTCCAACTTTAGTCATTTTAGGTGCTGGGTGAAGAGACAACATTATCCTAGGCTGGGTTCCTCTGAAGCGGATCCTGAGATGAGGATTCAGATGCAAGTGATTTATGAAAGCAGTACTTCCAGAAGAATCTGGTGGAAAAAAAAAAAATGGGGAAGCAGTCCAAGAGGGAGATGTCAGACGAAGTCCTGTGGAAGGGAGCTTCATCCTTATCCTGCTGGAGACCTCTGTAGTGGAGATTCCACCTCAGAGCCCAGAAAGGTGGCTGTTCCTCCACCCTCACCCTTCAGCCATTGGTCTAGGACCACTGGGTATAGGGATGGAGATTCTAAACTCCCACAGTCTGCAGGTGACGGCAAAGCTGCTCCTGTAGTCTGAGGGCTATCCTCCAGAAGGAAGATAAAGCCCAATAAAGTGGGGAGGAAGTGGGGCAGAGCTTGATGAAACAGTAGAAGGCATCTAAGGGAATAAGAGTGAAGTACCAGTAGTATCCACTAGAGGCAGTCTCATGGATCAACCATCCAAAACCTAACCTCAAAATTCCTTGACATTGTATTGGTTTTCTAGGGCTGCCATAACAGAGTACCACAAACTGAGTGGCTTAAACAACAGAAATGTATTGCCTCACAATTCTGGAGGCCGGAAGTTCAAAATCCAAGAGTTGGCAGGACTGGTTTCTTCTGAGGGCTGTGAGGAAAGGATCTGTTCCAGGGTTCTCTCCTTGGCTTGTAGATGGCTGTCTTCTCCCTGTGTCTCCTCTGTCTTTCCTCTATGTATGTCTCTTTGTCCAAATTTCCCCTTTTTATACGGACACCAGTCATATCGTATTAGAGGCCCACCCTATTCCAATATGACCTTCTCTTAACTAATTATATGTAATATCTACCATGACCCTAGTTTCAAACAAGACCACATTCTGAGGTACTAGGGAATAGGACTTCAATGTATGAATTTTAACAAGATACCATTCAACCTATAACAGTATTCTTCCATTTCAAAAACTTTATTAAAAAACCCACTTCCATACCCACATTCAATTTCTTACCTCCTGGTACTGTTGTCTGGGACCTTTAACTCTTTACTTTGTACCTTCTTCATATCTGTTTGTTGTCTTTATCACAAAATTCAGTCCTTGATGAACACAACATAGGAGAGCTATAAAATGTAAAGGGTATGAGAAAATGCTTTGTAAATTATAAAGTCCTATGTGAGTTGTATTTGCCATTTATTAGCAATCACTCAATAAATATGTATTGAGCTTCTATCTTGTATTTCACATATGCCCTGGTGTTTCTGATTTTAAAAAACTCTGTAAGAGTACGATGGATTAAAGGAAGGAGACAGTAACTGTCAGTCTATTGTGGTATTGCAAATTAAAGTGCTATGTGAGTTGTATTTGCCATTTATTAACAATCGCTCAATAAATATGTATTGAGCTTCTATCTTGTATTTAGCACATATGCCCTGGTGTTTCTGATTTTAAAAAACTCTGTAAGAGCACGATGGATTAAAGGAAGGAGACAGTAACTGTCAGTCTATTGTGGTATTGCAAATTAAAAAGGATGGGAGTCTGGAATAAGGAACCACAGAGTGGATCCCAAGAAAGCAATGTGAGATTCGGCCCCAAAGGACAGAGGCATAGACTTGGTGTCTCATTGCATATTAACAGAGACATCATGAAAGAAAAGGCAGATCTTGATACCAATTTTTCTGTATCAAATACTAAAAGGCATCCACTTTTTCTTTTTATTTTATTGCATTCCTACACTGCCACTGCTTCACTATTAATTGCCAAATAAAAGGCAAATTTTTCAGCAAACTCCTTCCTAACCTTGCCCCTGCCTGCTCTCCAGCCTTATATGTCTCCATTTTCCCCTCCTACCCTTGTTCACACCTTGCCAAACTCCTTGGAACAGAGATTCTCGCCTTTGTTTCTTACTTTCCCACCTGCTCTGCTCTCTTACTGGAAAGTCCTTCCCTAATGTACCCGAGACGAATGCCCAAACCAAAGCTGAGAAAAGGAAGCCTGATTGGACTCTCCCAATTAGACTCAACCTCTCTGGCCTTTGTGTGACCTTTGCACCTTGTAAATGCTTCTATTATCATTCTTCTCACAATGGATAGCAATAATTTCTTATCACCCCCCTCATTAAATCATAAACTTAAAGACAATAATATGTTACATTCATCTTTTTTTTAACATCTTTATTAGAGTATAATTGCTTTACAATGGTGTGTTAGTTTCTGCTGTATAACAAAGTGAATCAGCTATACATATACATATATCCCCATATCACCTCCCTCTTGCATCTCCCTCCCACACTCCTTATCCCACCCCTCTAGGTGATCACAAAGCACCGAGCTGATCTCCCTGTGCTATGCGGCTGCTTCCCACTAACTATTTTACATTTGGTAGTGTATATATGTCTATGCCACTCTTTCACTTCGTCCCAGCTTACCCTTCCCCCTCCTCATGTCCTGAAGTACATTCTCTACATCTGCGTCTTTACACCTGTCCTGCCCGTAGGTTCTTCAGAACCATTTGTTTTTTTTAGATTACATATATATATGTGTCAGCATATGGTATTTGTTTTTCTCTTTCTGACTTACTTCGCTCTGTATGACAGACTCTAAGAAAATCCACCTCACTACAAATAACTCAATTTCGTTTCTTTTTATGGCTGAGTAATATTCCATTGTATATATGTGCCATATCTTCTTTATCCATTCATCTGCTGATGGACACCTAGGTTGCTTCCATGTCCTGGATATTGTAAATAGTGCTTCAATGAACATTGTGGAACATGACCCTTTTTGAGTTATGGTTTTCTCCAGGTATATGCCCAGTAGTGGGATTGCTGGGTTGTATGGTAGCTCTATTTTTAGTTTTTTAAGGAACCTGCATACTGGCTGTATCGTATTACATTCCCACCCACAGTGCAAGAGGGTTCCCTTTCTCCATGCCCTCTCCAGCATTTATTGTTTGTAGATATTTTGATGATGGCCATTTTGACTGGTGTGAGGTGATACCTCACTGTAGTTTTAATTTGCACTTCTCTAATGATTAGTGATGTTGAGCATCCTTTCATGTGTTTGTTGGCAATCTGTATATCTTTGGAGAAATGTCTAATTAGGTCTTCTGCCCATTTTTGGATTGGGCTGTTTGTTTTTTTGATATTGAGCTGCATGAGCTGCTTAAATTTTGGAGATTAATCCTTTGTCAGTTGCTTCGTTTGC
>NC_041228.1:13144554-13145547 GCF_002837175.3 Physeter macrocephalus
GTATAGTGTCATGTCATCTGCAAACAGTGACAGCTTTACTTCTTCTTTTCCATTTTGGATTCCTTTTATTTCTTTTTCGTCTCTGATTGCTGTGGCTAAAAGTTCCAAAACTATGTTGAATAATAGTCGTGAGAGTGGGCAACCTTGTTTTGTTCCTGATCTTAGAGGAAAATGTTCAGTTTTTCCCCATTGAGAACAATGTTGGCTGTGGGTTTCTCATATATGGCCTTTATTATGTTGAGGTAAGTTCCCTCTATGCCTACTTTCTAGAGGGTTTTTTTGTTTGTTTGTTTGTTTGTTTGTGGTACGCGGGCCTCTCACTATTGTGGCCTCTCCTGTTGCAGAGCACAGGCTCCAGACACACAGGCTCAGAGGCCATGGCTCATGGGCCCAGCCACTCCGTGGCATGTGAGATCTTCCCGGACCGGGACACGAACCTGTATCCCCTGCATTGGCAGGTGGATTCTCAACCACTGCACCACCAGGGAAGCCCCTGGAGGGTTTTTAACATAAATCAGTGTTGAATTTTGTCAAAAGGTTTTTCTGCATCTATTGAGATGATCATATGGTTTTTATCCTCAATTTGTTAATATGGTGTATCACATTGATTTGCATTGATTTACATTGAAGAATCCTTGCATTCCTGGGATAAGCCCCATTTGATCGTGGTGTATGATCCTCTTAATGTGGTGTCAGATTCTGTTTGCTAGTATTGTGTTGAGGATTTTTGCGTCTATATTCATCAGTGATATTGGCCTGTAGTTTTCTTTTTTTGTGACATCTTTGTCTGGTTTTGGTTTCAAGGTGATGTTGGCCACATAGAATGACTTTGGGAGTGTTCCTGCATCTGCTATACTTTGGAAGAGTTTGAGAAGGATAGGTGTTAGCTCTTTTCTAAATGTTTGATAGAATTTGCCTGTGAAGCCATCTGGTCCTGGGCTTTTGTTTGTTGGAAGATTTTTAATCACAGTTTCAATTTCAGTGCTTGTGATT
>NC_041228.1:13153043-13157633 GCF_002837175.3 Physeter macrocephalus
CCACTGCACCACCAGGGAAGCCCCTGGAGGGTTTTTAACATAAATCAGTGTTGAATTTTGTCAAAAGGTTTTTCTGCATCTATTGAGATGATCATATGGTTTTTATCCTCAATTTGTTAATATGGTGTATCACATTGATTTGCATTGATTTACATTGAAGAATCCTTGCATTCCTGGGATAAGCCCCATTTGATCGTGGTGTATGATCCTCTTAATGTGGTGTCAGATTCTGTTTGCTAGTATTGTGTTGAGGATTTTTGCGTCTATATTCATCAGTGATATTGGCCTGTAGTTTTCTTTTTTTGTGACATCTTTGTCTGGTTTTGGTTTCAAGGTGATGTTGGCCACATAGAATGACTTTGGGAGTGTTCCTGCATCTGCTATACTTTGGAAGAGTTTGAGAAGGATAGGTGTTAGCTCTTTTCTAAATGTTTGATAGAATTTGCCTGTGAAGCCATCTGGTCCTGGGCTTTTGTTTGTTGGAAGATTTTTAATCACAGTTTCGATTTTAGTGCCTGTGATTGGTCTGTTTCTATTTTCTATTGTTTCCTGGTTCAGTCTCGGAAGGTTGTGTTTTTCTAAGAATTTGTCCATTTCTTCCAGGTTGTCCATTTTATTGGTGTATAGTTGTTTGTAGTAATCTCTCCTGATCCTTTGTATTTCTGTAGTGTCAGTTGTTATTTCTCCTTTTTCATTTCTAATTCCACTGATTTGAGTCTTTTCTCTTTCTTTCCTGATGAGGCTGGCTAATGGTTTACTAATTTTGTTTATCTTCTCAATGAACCATCTTTTAGTTTTATTGATCTTTGCAATCGTTTCCTTCATTTCTTTTTCATTTATGTCTGATCTGATCTTTATGATTTCTTTCCTTCTGCTAACTTTGGGTTTTTTTGTTATTCTTTCTCTAATTGCTTTAGGTGTAAGGTTAGGTTGTTTATTTGAGATTTTTCTTGTTACTTGAGGTAGCATTGTATTGCTATAAACTTCCCTCTTAGAACTGTTTTTGCTGCATCCTGTAGGTTTTGGGTCACATTTCATTGTCATATATTTCTTGATATTTTTTGATTTCCTCTTTGATTTCTTCAGTGATCTCTTGGTTATTTAGTAGTGTATTGTTTAGCCTCCATGTGTTTGTATTTTTTCCCCTGTAATTGATATCTAGTCTTATAACATTGTGGTCAGAAAAGATACTTGATGGATTTCAATTTTCTTAAATTTACCAAGGCTTGATTTGTAACCCAAGATATGATCTATCCTGGAGAATGTTCCATGAGCACTTGAGAAGAAAGTGTATTCTGTATTGTGGTGCTCCTATGTTGGGTGCATAAATATTTACAATTGTTATATCTTCTTCATGGATCGATCCCTTGATCATTATATAGTGTCCTTCTTTGTCTCTTGTAATAGTTTTTATTTTAAAGTCTATTTTGTCTGATATGAGAATTGCTACTCCAGCTTTCTTCTGATTTCCATTTGCATGGAATATCTTTTTCCATCCCCTCACTTTCAGTCTGTATGTGTCCCTAGGTCTGAAGTGGGTCTCTTCAGCATACATACAGGACCAGCATATACAAGACCAGCATATATACAGGTCTTGTTTTTGTATCCACTCAGCCAGTCTTTTTCTTTTGGTTGGAGCATTTAATCCATTTACATTTAAGGTAATTATAGTTATTTCCACTACTTTATCTTCCAGGTCACTTATCCGTTCTTCTGCCTCAGTTATTCTGCTATTGATCCCTTCTAGAGAATTTTTAATTTCATTTATTGTGTTGTTCATCATTGTTTGTTTGCACTTTAGTCTTCTAGTTCCTTGTTAAACATTTCTTGTATTTTCTCCATTCTATTTCCAAGATTTTGGATCATCTTTACTATCATTACTCTGAAAACTTTTTCAGGTAGACTGCCTATTTCCTCTTCATTTGTTTGATCTGTTGGGTTTTCACCTTGCTCCTTCATCTGCTGCATATTTCTCTGTCTTCTCATTTTGCTTAACTTACTGTGTTTGGGGTCTCCTTTTCACAGGCTGCAGGTTTGTCGGTCCCTTTGTTTTTGGTGTCTGCCCCCAGTGGGTAAGGTTGGTTCAGTGGGTTGTAGGCTTCCTGGTGGAGGGGACTGGTGCCTGTGATCTGGTGGATGAGGCTGGATCTTGTCTTTCTCGTGGGCAGGACCATATCTGGTGGTGTGTTTTGGCGTGTCTGTGAACTTATTGTGATTTTAGGCAGCCTCTCTGCTAATGGGTGGGTTTGCATTCCTGTCTTGCTAGTTGTTTGGTATGAGGTATCCAGCACTGGAGCTTGCTGGTCGCTGAGTGGAGTTGGGTCTTAGCGTTGAGATGGCGATCTCTGGGAGAGCTCTCTTAGATTGATATTATGAGGGGCAGGGAGGTCTCTGGTGGACCAATGTCCTGAACTCGGCTCTCCCAACTCAGAGGCTCAGGCCTGACACCCGGCTGGAGCACCAAGACCCTGTCAGCCACACAGCCCAGAGGAAAAGGGAGAAAAGAAAAAAGAAAGAAAGAAAGAAAAAATAAATAAAGTTATTAAAATAAAAAATCGGGCTTCCCTTGCGGTGCAGTGGTTGAGAGCCCGCCTGCCAGTGCAGGGGATGTGGGTTTGAGGCCTGGTCCAGGAAGATGCCGTGGAGCAGCTGGGCCCATACGCCACAGCTGCTGAGCCTGTGCTCTGGATCCTGTGAGCTGCAACTACTGAGCCTGTGTGCTACAACTACTGAAGCCCACACTCCTAGAGCTCATGTTCTGCAACAAGGGAAGCCACCACAATGAGAAGCAGCCTCCTCTCGCTGCAACTAGAGGAAGCCTGCGAGTAGCAACGAAGACCCAGTGTAGCCAAAATAAAATAAATAAATAAATAATAAAAATAAGGTATTAACATAAAAAAATTAAAAAGTAATTAAGAAAAAAAGAAGAGAGCAACCAAATCAATAAACAAATCCACCAATGATAACAAGCACTAGGAACTATCGTAAAAAAAAATGGACACACAGAACCCTAGGACAAATGGTAAAAGCAAACCTATACAGACAAAATCACACACAGAAGCATACAGATACACACTCAGAAAAAGAAAAAAAGGGAAAAAATAAATATATATATTTACAAAAAAGGAAGAGAGCAACCAAATCAATAAACAAATCTCCCAATGATAATAAGCTTTAACTACTAAACTAAGATAAACGTAAAAGTAGATACAAATTAGACACAGAAAGCAAACCTCAAGTCTACGGTTGCTCCCAAAGCCCACCTCCTCAATTTGGGATGATTCGTTGTCTATTCAGTTATTCCACAGATGCAGGGTACCTCACATTGATTGTGGGGATTTAATCCGCTGCTCCTGAGGCTGCTGGCAGAGACTTCCCTTTCTCATCGACAAAATCACACACAGAAGCATACAGATACACACTCAGAAAAAGAAAAAAAGGGAAAAAATAAATATATATATTTACAAAAAAGGAAGAGAGCAACCAAATCAATAAACAAATCTCCCAATGATAATAAGCTTTAACTACTAAACTAAGATAAACGTAAAAGTAGATACAAATTAGACACAGAAAGCAAACCTCAAGTCTACGGTTGCTCCCAAAGCCCACCTCCTCAATTTGGGATGATTCGTTGTCTATTCAGTTATTCCACAGATGCAGGGTACCTCACATTGATTGTGGGGATTTAATCCGCTGCTCCTGAGGCTGCTGGCAGAGACTTCCCTTTCTCATCTTTGTTCGCACAGCTCCCGGGGTTCAGCTTTGGATTTGGCCCGGCCTCTGCATGTAGGTCACCCTCTGGCATCTCTTCTTCACCCAGACAGGATAGGGTTAAAGGAGAGGCTTATTTGTGGGCTCTGGCTCAGGCCGGGGGGAGGGAGGGGTACGGATGCGGGGCGAGCCTGCGGCGGCAGAGGCCACCGTGACGTTGCACCAGCCTGAGGCGCGCCGTGCGTTCTTCCGGGGAAGTTGTCCCTGGATCACGGGACCCTGGCAGTGGCGGGCTGCACAGGCTCCCGGGAGGGGAGGTGTGGAGAGTGACCTGTGCTCGCACACGGGCTTCTTGGTGGCGGCAGCAGCAGCCTTAGTATTTCATGCCCGTCTCTGGGGTCTGCGCTGATAGCCGCGGCTCGCGCCCATCTCTGGAGCTCGTGTAGGCGGTGCTCTGAATCCCCTCTCCTGTCGCACCCCGAAACAATGGTCTCTTGCCTCTTAGGCAGCTCCAGACCTTTTCCCGGACTCCCTCCCGGCCAGCGTGGCGCACTAGCCCCCTTCAGGTTGTGTTCACGCAGCCAACCCCAGTCCCCTCCCTGGGATCTGACCTCCGAAGCCCGAGGCTCAGCTCCCAGCCCCCGCCCGTCCCGGCGGGTGAGCAGACGAGCCTCTCGGGCTGGAGAGTGCCGGTCGGCACCGATCCTCTGTGCGGGAATCTCTCCGTTTTGCCCTCCACACCCCTGTGGCTGTGCTCTCCTCCGTGGCTCCGAAGCTCCCCCCTCCGCCGCCCGCAGTCTCCTCCCGTGAAGGGGCTTCTAGTGTGTGGAAACCTTTCCTCCTTCACAGCTCCCTCCCACTGGTGCAGGTCCCGTCCCT
>NC_041228.1:13158133-13176121 GCF_002837175.3 Physeter macrocephalus
AGGTATGTGGGGAGTTTCTTGCCTTTTGGGAAGTCTGAGGTCTTCTGCCAGCGTTCAGTAGGTGTTCGTTCTGTAGGAGCTGTTCCGCATGTAGATGTATTTCTGATATATTTGTGGGGAGGAAGGTGATCTCCATGTCTCATTCCTCTGCCATCTTGAAGGTCCTCTTACATTCATCTCTGTATCCACAGTTTTCTTAGCACAATGGCTTGTCCTTGAAAGGAGTCAAGAAATAGTTGTTAAATGAATAAGTGAATGTAGACACAGACTAAATCAGATGCTGAGTAACAGTGCATTCCACCCCATCCAAGGGATTTTATGGGCACTGGGAAGTAGATGTAAGAATCCTTTGGAAGCTGCTTTCCTGATTCTTTTCTTAAATCAGAGAAAAATACATATTTCGCAGAGGTGCTTTCCTCTAGTGCCCTCAATTGTATAATGTTGATGTGTTTGACCCTTCATTTAATTACCAGATACCTCCACACATTAGCTCAGAACACCTATCTGGGAAGCTTATGAGGTGTTCTGGCAGCCACTGTGGATGCCCAGGGCATCTCCATGGTGTGATCACACCATCTGTGATAGTAGAGGCTGCTGATGTAGGAGAGACCGGTTATTAGTAAGACAAGCTCCCTCCTGGCTAATGAGCAGCTTCTCACATAGCTGAAGCTACGGAACTTCAACAATCGCCCTGTAAATTAGCTAATTTTTTCCACCCAATTAGGATATTCCTATTCAAATTACGATAGGAATACATGGATTCACCCCCAATTTTCCATTTTTCTGAAGGACTCAAACACCAATATCTGGATCCCTGTAATCAAGAAAGCAGAGTGTAGCAAAAAGCATATTAATTTTAGAGAGAGAAATGTGTGAATTCAAAACCAAGCAATGCTAATTAATACCTTTCTGACCTTGAGCAAGTTCCTCAAAATCTTAGTTACCTCATCTGTGAATTAGGGGTAATTATAACTGACCTTATAGTATTTGGTAATGATTAAAACTTATGCAACCCATATTATAGGTCCTAGCTCTGTGTTTCCCAACAAAAGTACTATTGACATTTGGGGTGGGGAAAACCCCCTTTTGTGCAAGTCTGTTGCATACATAGTAAGACAGTAAACATTTCTGGAAGCTGAGCTCTAAATATTAATAATACCCCTGGTCACTGAGGCAACTGAAAACACTCGCTGCTCCCTGCCCCTGCTCCCACCCCCACACACATTGCAAAAACTCCATCATAATAAGAGATGAAACTTATCAATTGCTACCACATGCTAGGGAGTATTCTAAGAACTTTATTTGACTGATCTAATTTAATGCTCATAAAAACTTTATAATGCACTGGAAGATTAAATAAATTGCTAGGTTATATAACTGGAGAGTTGGGAATCTGGGTTTGTAGGTTTGTGAGTTAAAGCCTCTGTACTGTCTTGACTGGGAGCATGGTAGGTACTTAATAAACATTCTCTTTCTTTCTTCCTCCCAATTTGGTTTCATTTCTAGTGTCTTTGACTAAGTCCTCAGTAAGCTACAATTAGATTTTGTCCACACATCCCTCTCAGGGACCCCAGATGCACAGACTTCATTGGCCCAAGCCCAGTTTTGACAAGACTGAAGACACCTTTTTTTTTTTCTAGTGACAGATATCTCAGGGCCAAATCTGTCTTGCTGTAACATGGCATAGCCCACTGAGGGTTTTCACAGGGGATAAATGAATAAAATATTAACCCACACATTCTTCCTCCTGCTGATTCTTCTTCTTCCTTTCCCCCAGTGCCCTCCTATTCTTTGGGTAGCATCTCACTTGATTGATTTTTGTTATTGCTGCATTTTGCTGGGAGGTAAGAGTTCTGCACCCAGTTCAGTGGGGAGGGTTCCCCAAACATCTAAGCAATACTCCAACACTAAATGGGTGTCTTACAATTCAGCTGAATTCTGACACTATGTACCTAGGGTTAGAGGCAAATTCCACAGGCTAAGGGTTCAGTTTTACGAGGCTGCCCCCAACCCAACTACAGATTCCAATCCCAAGCCCAGGTAGTCATCTGTGCTTCCGACCAACAGGCTGTAAGTCAGAGGTTTCTACAACTCCCTCCCTGAGTTCCACTAAGTTGCGAGAGCAGCTCACAGAACTCAGAGAAACATTTTACTTACTATTTCACCAGTTTACGATAAAGGGATATAACTGGGAAACAGCCAGATAGAAGAGATGAATAGAGCAAGGTACAGGAAAGGGCAAAGCTTCCATGCCCTCTCTAGGTGACCCATTCTCCCCAAATCCCCAGCTGTTCAACAACCCAGAAGCTCTCTGAACCGCATCTTTTTGTGTTTCTATGGAGGTTTCATTACACAGGCATGATTGATTAAATCATAGGCCATTGGCGATTGCCTCAACTTCCAGCCCCTCTCCCCTCCCTGGAGGTGGGTGGGTAGGGAAGACTGACGGGGGATTTCCACCAGGACTGAAGGTTCCAACCCTCTAATTTTATGGTTGGTTCTCCTGGCAATCAGCCCCCATCCTTAGGTTACCTAGGGGCATTCCAAAAGTCACCTCATTAACATAAAAAAAACCCCTTGATTTCTCTCATGACTTAGGAAATTCCAAGAGTTTTAGGAGCTCTGGGCCAGGAAGGAGGTCCAAGACCAAATATTTATTTCTTACTATAAATCACAATATCACAGTAAGCTTTCAAAATAAAGTCAGTCATGTATACTTGTAAATAGCAGTCAGGAGTCCCTGGCCCAGAATCTTACTAGCCCACCTGATATAATGCAGAAATACTCCAACCAATTCTAACATTGTAGGGCCAAGATGCTTTTAGCCGCTGAGTGCAGCTGTAGGAATAGGAGCTGCAGTGGGGTTTGACTGAGGCAGCGGGAGTGGGGTAAGGAGAATCCTGCCCTGAAGAAAGAACCTCCTTGCCACCAGCTCACTTCGTGAATTCAGGCTCCTTCTTAAAACAAGAAAGCATTAAAATAAATGCTCCTTTATCTATTCTACTTTAAGATTCTGATAATTGTTTTAAAAACAGGCTTCAATTCAATAAAAGTGCTGCAAAGACAAGAGCAGGAAACAGAGGTGGACCAAGTACATGGTAAGCTCAATACAAGGAAGCAGGCATTGAGCCCCTGCCATGTGTCCAGAGGGTACGGGGAATTCGAAGGGGAGTGACATCGTCCACCCTAGATGGGGGCTCATAGCCAGTTTGCTGGTTATTGGTCTAAATAAGAAGGAAAAGATTGTAGATTATTTAATTTTTGTCCAATTTTGTCTAGGTTCAAGGAGGCTTGACCTAAGAAGACAGTGTTGGAATCATTGAGAGGCTGGCATGGGAGTCAAGGTGTCTTAAGATTGCCCCCGACATTCCTATATATTCCAACGTGGCACCATCTCTGAGATGACAGTATCATATGGCAGATCCGTGTGGGGTCTTGATAGTCTTCAGGATCTGGTTTCCTTCTTCTTTCAAGTGATGATATTATTTAACTCCAGGGTGTTTGTGTATGTGTGTATGTGTGTGTGTGTGTGTATGTGCACACGTGTGTGTGTGTGTGTGTATATATACACACACGGACATATATTACATGTATATACATACACATACATAAAGTACTTTTCATGTAATATAATTTGCATATAATGACTACTGCTTGAAAAACTCTCAGAAATCATCCGATCTACACTCAGAAAACAGGTGTGAAAACTGAGGTCCAGTGGGGCATTCACTTGCCCAATGTCATACTTGCGCAGGGTTCATTCCATTGAAACCTAGTTTCCAAAATTTCACACCCAAGTTCAAATCAAACCATGGACCAACTAGATGCCTCAGACTGTGCTAGTTCTTTTCAGAGTTAACCTCTTAGGATAAGTATGATTATCTCCATTTTACAAATAAGGAAACTGAGTCTTAGGGAGACTGCAAGGGACCTTCCTTCCTGAGGTCACACAAATTGCAAATGATGGTGATAGAGCAGAAACCGCACTGCCAAACTCTGAGTTGATGTCCTCCTTGTTTAGCTATACTTTTGGACACAAATTACCCCTTATTTATAAAAATTCGATGTTTGATTTCCAGAGCAGGTGCATCCTCAATTTAAAGGACATACAAATTAATTTCACTTGTTCAGGTAGGTTCTTCAAAAGCCTTCAGAGAAGGGAGTCTTTGCCTTGACCTGGATCCATATTTCTGTTAATTGCTCTTGTTGCAGTTTCAGCATTGTAGAAACTAAATTTTACCCCAGCAGCATTAAAAGGTCCAGGAAAAAAATCAGAAAAAAGGAGGTTTTCCTTATTTACTTAGCCTTACACAGAGATACCTTTGTTCCAGATAAGTTCCTCAGAAACGTGAATGGCCTTTGTGATTGCATTTATCTATGAGATAGCAGATAATTTCCTGAAAGGGGAAGCTGGATCCTCAAGAATTCTGCAGAGACCAAAAAGCAGAAGAGGACAGTAGAATCAACTTCGATTTCTCTGAATAAAGAGACAAGAGATGTTTAACATCTTGCTAAATGAGGTGGCTCTGGAAAGGTAGAGGAGACTTGTACCTGTCAGTCAGGGTTTTCTGGACCCAGAAGTAAATGAGTCCTTAAGAGTTAGAAATGAATGGGCCCTGAGACTATCTCTTTCTGGAGTGGACACCCAGACGCATCTTGCCTTTCCTGGCAATAAGGACAGAATGACTCACTCTCAGTAAGGCCTGCATTTAGCATCGTTTGCCAGGAATGAAAATGGATTTATTCATTTGTTCCATATTTCCGTGCATTATTAGGCCTAATGCATGTTTCAGCACCACGCATAGTTTTCCCTGCTGAACTGGCCAACCTCATGCCCCATTTGTACCTTTGCGCATAGCTACAAAGTGACGATCCGTGGCTACAGAACTGAGCAAAGTTGCGTAGCCTTCGGCAAGATAGTTCTCCAGTGTGACTTCATTTTCCTTGTCTGCAATATCAGGAGATTGGACTAGATGACTTCAGACCTCTTCCACCTCTGACATTTAAGGATTTGAAAGACGGTCCCTGGGGGAGAATAAAAGCCATGTCCATAGTCCATGAGGTTCTGTGATCTCTCGGTAAGTGACACATCCATGGCTTCTACCCATTAATCAGTTCCTCACTCTCCCATGGCAAACATGTCCTGAACATCTCTGTGTATGTGTCAGCATCTCCTCTGTGTGTGTGTCAGATTGTGTGTGACATTGAGGAACTAGTGTGCTGCCCTATCCTCTAGCAGTGAAAATGGCAGGGGGCCAAAAAGGATAGAGATTTCCTTCCATCTGGATAAAATACAGGTAAGATTTTCAGTAGAGAAAAAAATAAGCCAAGACGAGCGTGGACCTCACATAGAACTAGGAACGAGGCAGCTCTCAGCTCTGTCACATACTGAGGGAATATGAACATGTTTTTCATCTCACTCAGTCTGTTTTCCCATCTACTGTATGAGGGTGGTGATAACACTACTTAAAAATAATAATGATACTTCCAAAATGTTTGGGAGGATTCAATGAGATAACCAATGAGAAAATACTTGTTAGACTGTAAGAAGGTTTGAAAATCCTTTTTTTTATACCCACTCCCTTCTTTTTCTGATCCTTACACAGAATGCAAGACTAAGTATGCTTAGAAATCCTTACTTGACATTCTTTCTTTATAATGCTCATGCTTATCTCCAGCCCCAAACAGTGAAATCACTGGATTCATTCTCTCTCCTTAGAGATTTCAAAATCTCCCTACCACTTTAAGCCTTCCTTTTATGACCTCCCAGAGTCTAAGAGAGGATTAGCTTACGTTTATGACCATGAATGCGCCCTGCCCATTTGGAGGGCAGAAGCTGATAGAACAAATCCCCAGCAATTGATTTCCCTCCCAACTTTAAGCTCACGGTGCTCTATCTTCCCTGCCCTTCTGTGTTATCTTTAAAAAAGACTATTTCATGATACTCATTTAATATTGGCAGCAGAGGGAGACAATAGGGGCGAAATAGGCATGATGGATTTTAAAGAATTCTGAGCCAGAAGTTAGAATTGGGGAACCAGGCTTAAGATTCAGCTCCAGCCACTAATGAACTGTGAGAACTTGGCTAAGCCATTTAATGTCTCTGAACCTCCATTTCTTCATCCAGCTTTATAAGATTGCTGTAGGATCAGAAAAAAAAGAGATGGTAAGTATGAACGTATCCTTCAACTGCTAAAGCCCTGTATAAACACTAGCTGTCTGGATAATTAACGTTAACACTTATAATAAAATGTGTTGATGCTTACTGAGCTGTATCTAGCAAAGGCATCATAATGAATTTTCCATATTCATTCCTCATGACAAATTATGGAATAACACGGGAGAGTGTGACCATGTTTGATGATAGCCCTAGGATGCCATAGAAACAGAATCCATGAAAACCTGAATGGCGTGGCCATCTCTCCAAGTCTGGTGATATAAAATGCAGCAAGACCTCAGTTTCTCTGTTTTTCCAACCTGGTGGGGCACTTATTCTTTGCAGATGGTGTTGATCCCTAAGCATTTCCACACCTCCACGGGAGCTCAGGAGGCACTTACCTCGTTTATTAACTGGTTTAAGCATCAACTTCAACAGAAAACAACTTAAGCTTAGTTTGAGTCATCATCCTTCTCCGCAGTTTTTGCGTGTGGGTCAGCCCTGTGTCAGTACCATGCAGAGATCCTGCGGGTTCAGTTCCAGACACCAGAATAAAGCGAATGTTGCAATACAGTCACACAGTTTTTTTGGTTTCCCTGTGCATATAAAAGTTATGTTCACGCTATACTGTAGTCTATTGAGTGTGCAATAGCATTATGTCTAAAAGAACAATGTACATACCTTACATAAAAAATCATTTATTGCTAAAATTGGCTAACCATCGTTTGAAACTTCAGGAAGTCATAATCTTTTTGCAATAAGAACATCAAAGATCAGTGATCAGGGCTCCCTGGTGGCGCAGTGGTTGAGAATCCGCCTGCCTATGCAGGGGACGCGGGTTCGTGCCCCGGTCCGGGAAGATCCCACGTGCCGCGGAGCGGCTGGGCCCGTGAGCCGTGGCCGCTGAGCCTGTGCGTCCGGAGCCTGTGCTCCACAACGGGAGAGGCCACGACGGTGAGACGCCCGCGTACCACAAAAAAAAAAAAAAAAAAAAAGATCAGTGATCACAGATCACGATAACAAATATCATGATAAGGAAAAGTTTGAAATGTGATAAATACCAAAATGTGATACAGAGACACAGAGTGAGCAAATGCTGTTGGGAAAAATGGCGCCAATAGATGTGTTGGACGCAGGGTTGCAACAAACCTTCCAGGTGTAAAAAATGTGATATCTGCAAAGCTCAATAAAGTGAGGTATGCCTGTATGCTGACCTCAATAAAGTGAGGTGTGCCTGTATTCTGACCTGAGACTGGTCCTCACTCACGTATCTGTGCCTCTTTTGTGTACCTTATATAAACTCCTATCATGGCACCCACAAGATGTCACTGCATTTGTTAGTCACTTGCCAGGCCCAGGCCGTTAGATTCTAAGCTTCTCAAGGGCAGAGACCTGAAATGCAAGCCTTTGACACAAAGTAAATAGTTAACATGATTCGTGTGAATGCATAAATGAACGAGTCAGTGAGGGAGTAGATGACTGGATAGATGAACGAATGTGTCCTGGCTGCTTAGAACACAGGGCAAAAAAATGCATGCCGTTTAGGTTGCTTCCTTGTCCTGGATATTGTAAATAGTGCTGCAGCGAACGTTGGTGTGCATGTGTCTTTTTGAATTACGGTTTTCTCAGGGTGTATGCCCAGTAGTGGACTTGCTGGCTCATACAGTAGTTCTATTTTTAGTTCTTTACGGAACCTCCATACTGTTCTCCATCTTTCAAAGTAAGTTTGACTTTGATGTCAGAGCAGATGGTGGAAATGGCATGACTTCTGTCCCTACACTGGTCCTTAAATCTCTCTACCACTGCCAGCACCACCACGGACAGCCTCTTATTTTATCTTCTCTTCAGAGCCTCTAGAAGTATTCAAGTT
Source organism: Physeter macrocephalus (assembly GCF_002837175.3). NCBI lineage: Eukaryota > Metazoa > Chordata > Mammalia > Artiodactyla > Physeteridae > Physeter > Physeter macrocephalus. Next base: position 13,166,161 of record NC_041228.1, read on the forward strand.
CAACCCCAAGTTCTGTCCCTGAGTACTGAGGTCCATCAGTTGACCTCTCCATGTTTAGCCTCACAGGGGCAGTTGCTCTTGGGTCTGGCTGTTATGGTCACCAGTGATCACTCCCTTCACCTCATCACACAAAAAGCAGGGAAGCTGGAACTCTCGGGAGGCACTAAAGCCAGGCAGATGTTTCCCCAGGCAGTCTCCTTGTTTTTATCTTGTCTAGCTGCCGTAGACTGCAGAGAAATCCCAGCTCAGCCACTTAAAGCTAAAGGCAGTCTAGGACACAGGTCAGTAAGTTGTGGCCCACAGACAAAATCTGGCCTGCTGCTTATATTTGTAAATAAGATTTATTGGAACATAGCCCTGCTCATTTGTTTACAGGTTGTCTGTGGCTGCTTTTACGCTAGAACTGCAGAGCTGTGACAGAGACCAAATGACCACTAAGTCTAATATGTTTACTATCTGGCCCTTACAGAAAAAGTTAACCACTCTCTTTTAAAAATTAACTAATATGTATAAATTAGTTGAACAACTCTGATGGAGTTGGCTTGGCACTGGATTTGGTGGTGAGTGGGCCACCGTGCTTTTATTCACAAACACTCCAAATTCTGACACCACCAAAATAAAATTACTTTGTTGGCATGGGCTGATTGTCTGATGGAACTCCAACAATTCTAAGTTCTAAAATGGAAGGAAGGAAGGAAATAGGAAGAGAATGCCACAAAAGACACTCCTGATACTAAAAGATCCAGCCAGGGCCTATAAGAACAGCTTTTTAGAATGAAAAGAATGTGGACAGGGAGACGCAAGAGGGAAGAGATATGGGAACATATGTATATGTATAACTGATTCACCTTGTTGTAAAGCAGAAACTAACACACCATTGTAAAGCAATTATACTCCAATAAAGATGTTAAAAAAAAAAAAGAATGTGGACAAACTAACCTGTGTTCTCTATTTAGTTAATACTTGCTACCTGAATGACTGTGCACAAGTCCCTTATCTCAGTCTCAGTTTCTTCATCTGTAAAATGGTTAGAATATTTACTTAGACACAATATTTGAGATAAACGTAGGTGAAGCAAAGAGGAGAGAATGAGCTTGCCTTGGAATCTGGGCACAGGTCTTCCGAAGGTTCTTTCTCTGGGCACCCTAACTCCTCCATGCCCCACAATCACAAGGAATTTTCCCTATAGGCACTTTCTATTTTATGACATTCTGATGTCAGAATGACACCAGTCACTGCAAATTAGGTGCCAGTATGTGTTGTCACCAGCCCTGAAAATGTGTGGATTAAAAGTGGCAGAGAGTAAATCACTGACATGGCAGGCACAGATCACAGCTGGAGCACATCACAGGCTGGAAACCTAATTGAACCAAATGCCATTCACACAAACGGAAATCTGGGAATCCTGCCAGCATCTTCCCAGAATAATAATTTTTCATTTAAATTCACCCCATTTTTTCCCCCCTCAAGGCAGACCTCCTTCTCTATCATCGTCTTAACTGCCTAACTCTTCCTTCCCTCTCTTCCCTGTTGTAGAAGCAGCTAGATTCTTCCTGCACCTTCCCAAAGATATTATTTATAGATGCCTACAAATCAGTGAGCATTGTGTATCTGCTTCAAGGCCGCAAGACTCAGGGAGTAGGAACGTGAGTTTTACCTAAGCTGCCAGCATATGATCATGCCCCTAGGCTGAAGGGAGACTAGAGAAGGTTTTTTATCCAATATGGCTCTAATGGTTCTGAGACAGGCTGGTCGTTCCAGGCCCAGGGATGGAATAATCCTTGCACAAGAGTCAAGGATGCTTAATCCTCCTGCCATTGAGCAGTACGGAGTGAGTCCAATGGCATTTCATGACTTTTATCATTTTACACATGGAACATCATCTATGGGGATTTGAAAGTGGCTAGACTGGAAGTTCATCTTAAATTTAAAAGACTAAAATATCATTTGAGCTCAAAAGAAAATATAATTGGAACTTCGGGCAAGGATGAATTTAACCCATACTTGACTGTTAAAATAACATATACTGTGATGTACAATCCTAGAAATTTGCCAACAACCTTAGAGATGTACTTCAATTCAATTAATGAATTAATTTAATTCACTCAGCAAACATATTTCCAATGCCTATTATGAGTCATAACTATATAAAAATAACATTGGTATAAAGCATTAAACTTTATAGAGTACTCTATCTCATCGGCTCTTAAAAAAATTCTCTGATGAAGGAAATACTGCCATCCTTACTTTACAGGTTAAGGAACCAATTCTTCGAGATCAAGGCCATTTGTTCAAGGTCACAGGCTTGAAAGTGATGGAGCTGTGAAGGGAATTTATGTCTTTTGACCCCAAATGTCTGAATTCATGCCTATCTGCTCCCCACCACCTTAGCTACTTTCACTGAAATGCATCTTAGTTCTAGATCTTCCAGGCTATTTTTTCCCATATTCTGATGTTTATTGTTTTCTCAAGTCTAATTTATTTCCACAATAATATTTATCAGTTCAGACCTTCAGGAGTCTAACCCCTAAATTCGCCTCCAGAGATCAGCTCCTTAGATTAGGGGTCATCAAATATTTTCTGTAAAAAGCCAGGTAGTAAATACTTTAGGCTTTGTAGGCCATGTGGTCTCTGTCACAAGTACTCAACTCTACCATTGTATTGGGCAAGCAGCAGTAGACAATATGTAAGCAAATGAATGGCTGGGTTCCAATAAAGCTTTACTTCTAGAAACGGGCAATGGAGCAGATTTGGTCCAAGGGCGGTAGTTTACTGACCCCTGCTTTAGATCTATATTGCTTCCAGTAATCTCTCAACTAGTTAAAATTCTCAAAGTCAGGATTTTTATTAACTGCTGAGCATCGCAGTCATTTATGGAAAATGCTGAAGTTTTCTAACCTTCATGTCAAAGAAAGCACATGTCAATTAGAGGCAAAAAGAAGCTACACAATAAGGATCCCAAAGATGACAAGAGAAGTGGCTACCAGCACACAAGCGGAACAGTAGCTCAGCTCATCCAGGGTGCAGTGTAGAAAAGGACCTCAGAGTGCTTTGCTATGAAAAGTAAGTCTAGAAAAGGAGTAAAGCAAGGAAAAAAATAACCATTTTTAAATGTTTATCATGATCCAGCCACTGGGCCATTGTCCATGGCTGCTTTCATGCCACCGTTGCCAATTTGAGTAGCTGTGACAGAGAGCAAATGACCGCAAAGTTTAATATATTTACTATATGGTCTTTTAAAGAAAAGTTAACCAAATTTTTATATTTGGTTATGTTTCATATATATTTTATATATTTCATAATTCTCAAAACCATGATTTTATACCTTTTTAGATTGAGAAACAGAGCCTTGAGTTACTGAGCCTCTTGCCAAGCTCAAACAACCAGCAAGCGGTGAAATTAGAATTCAAACTCCCTCTTGTCTAATTCCAAAGTGCACGTTCTTTTGAGTTGCCTTGGGGCCCACTTAGGAAGGAGCTAACATCCTTCCCTGATAGAAATGCGAGCTCTCGTGCATCCCCAGCCCTGAACACAAAATAGATACTAAAAGCAAGTTTATTATAAAGATATCATTGAATTGATGAGTATTTTGTTCAACTTCTACTGTCAATGAAAGATTGATTGAATATTTAAGTTCTCCAGTATCATTTATTCCGAGCCCTTGTCTCTTCTGTTGCTGATCCAACTCAGCTGAAAAGGCTTTATGGTCATTTATGAGGGAAAAATACTTCACTAACCCATGTGATTAACAAGTCAGCAAAACAGACGTCATGAAAGAGTGAGTCAGCTGTGGGCTAAATCAGAAAGCAAAGCAGGTTCCAGGACAACCAAGACATTTCCCAGAGCTCATAAACAATAATGATGCATGGTTCTATGTCTTCGGGTGAGTATGCAGGGAAGATATTAGTGCTTAGCAAAATATGTCTCTGTAGCACAGCATCTCTATTTTTTCGTGTAATGTGGAAAACACAGAGTTCAGAGGGCAGCAGATGATAGACTGTTTTCTGAAGCAGTTGTTATTTCTGTTGATTTTCCATAATTGTATTTCTTTTTTACAGTGGTGTGGGAACACTGATCTGAATAATAACCTTCTGTGTAAAGATTACGTGTTAACACTATATCAAATAAAAGACAGTAAAACCAAACTCTTTGGGGTTTTAATCCAAGTCTAGGATGGAAAAAAAAATTTATCTTTATTCTTATTTAGTTTAGAATATTTGTAAGATTCCATTATTTAGTATCTCATACTATCATTTCCCAAACTGGATTCTCTGGACTGTTGGCATCCTGAGAGGAGGCAATGAATGATCTATGGGAAAGAGTTGGAAAGGGAGAGAATAGAATATTTTCAATGGCCAAATACTTTAGGAAGTTGTAGCAATTATCTTTTATTGTATAACAAACTACTCCAATGCTTATCAACTTAAGGCCACAAACACTTATTGCCTCATCATTTCGGGGGGTCAGGAATCTGGTCTCGGCTTAGCAGGATGCCTCTGGCTCAAAGTCTCCCTCCCATGAGGTGGCTGTGGGACTATCAGTTGTGGCTACAATGATCTCAAGGCTCAAATGAAGATGGAAAACGTATTTATTTCCAAGCTCACTCGCATGGCTGTTGGCAGCCTCAGAAGGTGTATTCTCAAGTGTTCTCGCGTGGTTTTTTGTAGGTCTTGGATTCTCACCACATGGGTTTCACCAGAGCCTTCCCAAGTGTATTCATGACATGGCAACCAGTGATCCTAAAGCAAGAGAGAACCAGAGAGTGTCCGAGACAAAAATCATGGGCTTTTAATGACCTAATCTCAGAAATGACATCTCGTCAGTGAAAGCACATTAAAAGCAAATCAAAGTCTAGCTTATGCTCAAAGGGAGAAGATTTTACAAGGGTGGGAATACCAGGGAGTAGGAATCATTGAAGACCATTTTAGGAACTGTTGAGCCCAGAAATTCTGGGTTAAACAACATTAAAATATTTCTTGAGTACAACACTTCTCAGAGCTTTTAGTATACAAATGTGTTTGTGGACTTTTCCCAAAGGTCATTTGAATAGGGGTCAGGAAACTTTCTCTTAGACAGCCAGAGAGTGAATATTTTAGGCTTATGGGTCTGAGGATCTCTGTCCCAATTCAATTCTGCTGCACAAAAGCAGCCACAGACCATACATACACAAACTGTGTGGCTGTGTTCCAATAAAACTTTATTTACAAAAACACTGTATTTGCCAACTCCTGGATTAGAGATTGTGACTTTAGCTGATGATATTTAACAATAACAAGTTTTTGTTATGGAATCTCTATTCCAGAGAACAGAGTGAGGTGCTGATATACATGCATCTGTGACTTTTTTTATTAAAGTATAATTGACTTACAATATGATATTAGTTTCAGGTGTACATATGCACCTATAATTTTGTCAGTAAATGTAAAGATTCAGCAATTAGAAAATACTTTAAGAACACTTGTTAAAATATCACTGTTTTCTCCCTTGTTGACATTCATAGAACACTTTAGGGTTTCTCAAGATTCTTGAATTTCTAGATTACTAATTTCATGAACGAAGAATCTCTGTCTTATGTTACCACCACCATGTTTGCCATGCCTAACACAGGGTCAAAGACTCAGGAGGCACTCAATATTTTTGAATGAATGGGTGGATGATTGAATAAATTCCAACGTTCTATGTTTATATATTCCTTCTCCTTTTTCATTATCTATGTTATACAAATGTCCACGTGCCAATGAGTAAAGTGTCCTGACCTATAGCTGACTTCGTTCCCACAAAATCTTCCTTCTTTCCTGCCCTCAGTCTACACCTGAGCCTGTAGGTCATAATCATCATAATGATGGCCCTGATGGATTCAGAACGGGTGGGTCTACCCACTCTTGTCCTTAGCTTTGCTATCTGAAGACTTGAGAAGGGCAGGCTGGCAGGAAAGAAGGAAGAGAAGGGAGAGACTTGAGAAAGGAAGAACACCAACATATTTCACAAGCTTTCAAGGTGTCATGACTGAGCAGGGCACTTCTATACACAGCATGTTATTCAGTTCTTTTTATACTACTTTGAAATGGATATTACTGACTCTGTTTTGCAAATAGGGAAAGAGTCTTAGAGAAGTTCTGTGATTTGCCCAAAGTGACACAGCTCATTGGGTTTAGAGATGAAAGAGGAACCTGGTCTATACTGACCCTAAACCTCATTCCTTAAACCACATATCCCAGTTTGTCTGGGACAGTCTTAGTGTCCATCTTTTGTCCTGGAACAATTATTAAAATCATTTATTGTACTCTCAAAAGTGTCCCATTTTAAAAAGAATAGATACATGTATACACATAACTGAATCACTTTGCTGTATACCTGAAACTAACACAACATTGTTAATCAACCTCTACTGCAATATAAAATAAAAAGTTAAAAAAAAAAAGTGTCCCATTTTAGAAAACATATGATCTAATCATCTGCCCATAACCTTCTGTCTCCCTGGAGAAAGCTCTGGCTCCTGCCATGGATACAAATTCAATCAGAGACCCCCTGGTTAGGATTTTACCTCAGATCCAGGGGCATTCCGATGAGGAGACCACCAATTGCCCAAAATAGTCTGTGGAGCTCTTGCCATGCCACTGGCTGTTATATTGTACATGTTGTTGTGGGGTGGCGGGAGCATGTAGCATGAATGCCATCAAAAAGGCACATGTGCATGCAGGTGCATGTAGACAGAGATACGCTCACACATGTATGTTTATTTTTAAGCCAACTTCCAAAGTATTTTTCTTTCATTTGCCTTATGGAAAGAATTTTGAATGTGGTCATTTCTCCACTTGGATTCTTGTACAGTAAAAGTTTCTGTCTTTCTCCCTGAGAGTCATTGCTACTCCTATTGTGGGTTAATTCTGTCTGCTTGGAAGTTGACATAACAATTCCTAACTTGGATTTGGGCTTAGGAAGTCCTCCTTTTCTTGGTACTTAATGTGCACGTAACATTCAGTCTTTCAATCTTAGTGTATTGTTAATAAGTCTTTTGTGATGTGGATCCCTTTTTGTCTACCATGGACAGTTAGTTTGTGATCTTTCTCTCTCCTCTGATCAGGATGCCTTATGTTCTTACGGTGCATCACAGTTTGCTCAGAGTGTTGCATACATTTTTGTATTTGATTCTTCCATCAATCATGTGAGGTTGCTCAATTGATCCACATTTTAGAGAGGGGAAAACTGAGATTCAGGAAGGTTAAACAACTCACCCAAAGTCACACAGCGAGCAAAAAGTTGAGACAAAGTTGAGACAACTTGCAGAAAGGGATAAGATATGATCTGTCTCTGTATCCTTCAGAATGCCTTGCTTTTAGCAGGCACATAAGATATTTATATTTAATGACCAGCTGAATTAATGAACAAGTGTATAGGATTTAACCTTCCTAATCAATTATGGTCTCTGTCCTAACTAGGACAGGATTTGAAATCATGTCCTGTGAGAAATGATAGAAGGATATGTTTAGCTCAGGGGGAAAATGTCTTAGGGTAAAGAAGGCAGTTGGAAAGAATTGAGAGCTGCCATACGGAACAATGATTGAATTTGGGCTCTGTGTCAATGGAGATGCAACTGGGACTGTTGTATGAAGGTCATAAAGACTTCAGTTTGGTATAAGAGCGCATGTTCATAGAATTGTCTAGACTTTAGGAGAATCTCGTGGGGAAGTGAGGTTTCCATCCCAGGGGATGTTTCGGTAGGAGCTTGACAAACCTGGGCTAGAATATGGTAAAGCGACTCATTGCATACGGCAGTTGAAGTGGCTGAACATTATTTCAGTCTCCTTTGACTGTAGGAGCTGAAGACTCTCTATTTAGATGCATTTTGATATCTGTATTTCTTTTGACTGTCTCCCCAACGTGTCTATCGACTATCTGAATTGACATGCTGCAGAGCATTCTACAGTACTGACACAAGTGTCCATGAATTCTACATCTTTGTTCTGTCTCCCAGCAACCATTCTTGTTTTGATGTCAAACATCCGAGCCTTAGCCACACATATGGTAACAACAGGTGTGAGCCATTTAAAGATGGCTGCATCACAGTATCAAAAAAATGAGGTTGATGTCACTGGGACAGACTGCTCAGAGACAACTCATTACAAGAGGGCTTGGCCTCTTCCTCAGGTCCTGAGTCAAGAAATTGGATACTCAAGAAACAATTCCAAGACAAGTTTCAATCGCAGGCCCACGGGAGAAGGAATTCCAGCTAAGCCCCAGTATACCTTTTTTCAGGTTAACCTGAACACACGCATCATCTCATTGACCACAGAAGATCACTGGCAAGTGAGCGGTGGGAGAAGACGTGTTTATAGTTTTTTAGCGCTCACTGGATAGGAGGTAAGAAACAGGTGACGCATGAAACAAAGCTGAGTAAACCTGGCAGGGAATTAAGAGATTACAGAAGTGAATTCTAAATTTTATAGATGAGGAAACTGAGGCAGAGATGGTAACTGACTGGTCCAAAGTAACACCAGGTGAACACTGGAACTTTGGCTACTGATTCCTACACTCTCCAGCCTCCCAATCCACCGAGGAAAAGTGAAAAGTACAAGTGTGCATCTAAGTCAGAATCCAAGAACTGCATTGCTTATTGTAGTGGAGAGCATCCCCATCGTAGAACTTGGGAGGATACTGAAATGTCCTAATATCAGGTACAGTTGGGTCATTCTACTTTCCTAAACCTTATTTCCGTCCTCTATAAAGGCGGGGCTTGCCAGTGAGTCACTCAACTCACATTCATGACAAGCACAGAGAAGCAGTAAGGTTCGGTGGTGAAGAGTGGTGACTCTGAAATCCGATGGCTGCGTCTACACCACAGGTTCCCTTGCGTGTGCCTCTAAACCCTGCTAAGCCTCAGTTTGCTCTTCGGGTGCCCACCATGCACTGAGCCCTGTTCTAAACACTTTGCATGTATGATCTCAATAAGACCTTACACCTAAGCTCTGAGATAGTACTGCAATGATCCCTATTTTACGCACGTGGAAACAGACACCCGAAAGTTAGGTAGTGTGCTGAAAGTTATACTATCTACCTCAAAGTGTAGATCTTAAATCAGATAATTCAGGTAAAACTCTAAACACAGAGTAAGTTTTCAGTAAATATTACCTCCTTCTACTAAGATTTCTTCTTCCTCTACCACCACCATAATCAAGCCCATATCTCTAATACAATATTTCCCACTCCTCGTAAGGTGCAAGGTATATGAAAAGAAACACCTCTCTTTTTATCCTTAGGAGCTCACAGCTGGCAAGGGAGCAAGTTAGTTGCATGCAGTGAAAAATACAGTGTGAGATGTGGCCTCAAAATATTGTTGTCTGCAGATTTCCTTAGAGTGGTCAAGACCTGTGGTTTACTTACCCAGCCTCCTCCTACTGGTCACCAAAAAACATCAACAGTGACAACCACAACATCCTGTGACATCCTGCTACCTGTCATTTCTCAAAGTCATCAAATCATAAGGAATGCCCTTCAATCAGAAGTTAGGAGGTTATCATTATTATCATTAACATATATGGGAAATCTATATAAGTTGGTGATATGCTAGGTTCTCTTTGGCATTACCTAATGTAATTCTTATGATTCTTTGAGGCATTTAGTCTTGTCCCGATGAGAACATAGAGGCTTAGAAAGTCCAAGTTTACTATGCTGGAGGCAGATCCAGAATTTGAACCCAAATTTATTTCCAAAACCAGCACACTTGCCTCAAAAATAAATATTAAACATTGCTGCTAGTTTATGTTGAAAATGTTATTCAGTAAAGAATTGATTATATGATGGGATATTATGAGCCTATTAAAATTTATGCTAATATAGTAAATAACTCAGGTAAATTAGGTGAATAAATGGAGAAATGCCATAGTAAATGATTTTTTTTTTTTTTTTTTTTTTTTTTTGCGGTACGCGGGCCTCTCACCGTTGTGGCCTCTCCCGTTGCGGA
>NC_041228.1:13176265-13253596 GCF_002837175.3 Physeter macrocephalus
CACGAACCCGTGTCCCCTGCATCGGCAGGCGGACTCTCAACCACTGCGCCACCAGGGAAGCCCAGTGAATGATTTTAAAATAATATATCCATATTTATACACATATATACATTGCAGTTTTCTTGACAGTTCTATGTGAAATCGTTACCTGTCGTTACTTTTAAGAAGTGGCACATAGGTATTCAGGGTAGATGAAGAAGGATTTACTTTTCACCCTATGCACCCCTGTGCAGTCTGAATGGTCTTTAAAATGAAGATATATTATTGTACAATACAAATAAAACTGTATTTAAAAATTAATTTTAAATAAATAAATTTCCTTTAGCTAAATAAATATTTGACATAGTCACAATGAAGACTCCCAATATAGGAAAATGTGCCACACATCACTTAGAAGCCTGTGAAGGTGTAAGGGAGTGGAGGTAGGATTTACTGGGCCCTCACAAAAGACAGGCAGCATCATACTGCTTCCTTCACGCAGACAGGTGGGCATATGATATGTATTTTATAGATGAGGCCACCAAAGTCCTGAAAGGTTAAGATATATGCCCAAGGACACACAGTTGGTTGGAACTTCAAGTGTGAGCTTTAACCCCGGGTCTGTTGCCTCCTCAAATGCATGCCCTTCCCACCACACCACAGTGATAATTCTAGAAGCACTTTGAAAACCATTTTTTCTTTCACTCTCAGAGATGCCACGGGAAGAAACTCTTTGTGAGGTTCTTCAGTGGCAGAGAATAAATGAAACATAGATGTGCATAGAAGGTATCTTCATTAATAACAATAAAAAGTTTAAATTGTTTCAGGGGGCAGTGAGGTGCTTGAAAGTCATCTGAATTATTCATTTTAGGGAAAGATTCATTCCCCTGTGTTTCTGGGCAGGGAGCCCAGATGAATAAGATCATAAATGCCGTGGCTACTCTGAGGTCATCATGAAAAAAATAATAGACCCCGATGATAAAAGAACTAGGTAGTCATCAATTCCATTCCCTTTGCCAACGAAGAAAGACAGTATTTATAGAACAGTCATCATTTGTATTTAATTTAGACTCAATTCTTTGGAACCAGATCTGAAAATATCTACTAATATGACCTGAATTTCTATAGGTTTCAATGAATTTTAACGAACTGGAATTCCCCATAACTATCCTTGTATGATTTAAATAAAGAATCTTCTACAAAGTAGAGCTAATCCTTTTGCACATAACCGAGGGAGCTGAACAATGGAACATCTAGAGCATGAGTTAGAAAGAAATGACTTAGAATTCTGGTCTTGCCAGTTACAGTCTGTGTGCCCTTATGCCTAAGCAAAACCACAGAGGGCTTGATTGGGACCCAAGATTTCTGAGAATGTTGACTGGGCCTAAGTTTAAGGTTACTTCCATCACTAAAGAAGTAAACAAGCTTTGTAGATGGAACACAAGACAAGGATACTGATGAAAGGACACAATTCTTTGTGCTTCTCTTGTTGTCCATGCAAATGGGACTGAAGTGGTCCCATGGGAGGTGGGAATAGGAAAGTCATTATGTCAGAGGAGTAGGAAAAGGGAGGGCTTGCTGTTGTTTATATCACTAAGTTGGAGGAGGGGCAGACCAACATTCAAGGCTTGGTCTTTGTGGTGCCATAATTCACACACTTTCTATCTAATTCTCACTTTGCTTGCTGGGACTCCAGCAGGCTGCCTATGACCCACAATATCTAGGGCAAGTTATTCAAGCTCTCTGAGCCTTAGTTTCTCCACTTGTAGCATAAGAATAACAACATCTCCCTCAATGGCTTTGTATGAAGCTTCAGATAAATGAGATCACCTATGCAAGACAACGTGGAGCCAAGTAAGTAAGTGCTAAAATGATCACTTTCCTTTCCACTCTGCCTTTATTCCCATCAAGGATACCTATGCTCATTCTCACACTCTCACCTTTCAAGGCTCTTGTGTCTACAGGAACAATTGTGCTTTCAACTTTGTCACATTGAAGGAAGGGAAATCCATTCACCCCTGAATGTTTCTTTCAGGGCTCCCACCTGGACATGTAAAAGCCCCCACCTGGATTTTGTGCAACACCTCAAGACTTTCATATTTATATAGTGCTTCCTCACCCGCAAGCAGCACTCTCAAATAGAATCCTCTTTTGATCTTGGAACGGAAGCAAAACAACTCTTATCACACCCATTTTACAAAGTCCAAAATTGAGACATAAGAGGCAGGAACAGAATTGTCTCTGTCTAAGGGGTTCTTGAACCGTTCATCGTTACCCAGCCCCTCAGTCCCTGCACTGGAAATCCAGGCAACCATCGGGGATGAATTATATTACATTGGGCTGCCAACGAACAGTTTTGTCACCTACACTTTACAATAAAATAATGTATCAACTCGTTTAATTAACAGCAAACTTAAAAGAGGCAGAGAAAATAAGGAGGATCTGATAGAAATAATCAAAATCATATTCTACATTTTACACAAGAGAAGTCTTGGTCTCAGGGAGATTGAGTGTCACAGCTATTAATTGACAGGCCAGGATGAGAATATACAGCCCAGCATTCTTTCCACAGGAATACACTTCCCTGGGGAGTTCACTGAGCATTTCCAGCAGCCGGTTCTCACTGCCTCACGAGGTCTCCCTGGCTCTGATAATTCTTCCTTATTATAAGTTCAACTGCCCCTGTGTCAGTGTATGCTTTGGACCATTAATTAACTTGGAACTTCTATGTAAATCTCTAGAAATAGAACCACTTTGCCTGAAAGTACTCTGTTATCTTCCTGATAGGATAGAAAGCAAGATAATGGAAATTGCTTGAGGATGTTGCCTGCTAAAACTTGTACCTGCTTTACTAATCTTTTAGGGGTATTAGGCACACTACTTGATTGGACCTGGAACTGGAACCCAGGACTCACAATTTCCAACCCAGGACATGTGAATATCGACAGAAACTCATTAAGCATTTATCCTGTACCATGTACTATATTAGGATTAGAGGACTTTAAATAAGACAGACCTGACTCAAGTGAATGTATAATTTATTGTCCAAAATGACATACTTTAGAGAATGGAAGGGGCAATTATAAGAGTCAGAACAACAGGCATACACCAGAAGTATCCAAATAAATTAAGGTATGTAATCAACCAGGCAGAGCCTCTGTCCTTACAGTGTGTTCTTTCTAGTTGAGGAAGGCAGGGAATAAAAAAGTAACAAGTAAAGGTATGTGATATGTCTTAGGATATAACAGCATGATGTGATGGGAAGTAGCTGAAGGAAGGAGAACTACTTTGGAAGGGATAATCCCTTAGTGGAAGTCTTCTCCCACTGAAGAAGTGATATTTGAGTGGAGCTCTTAAAGATTAAGAAGGAAGTAGTCATAGATGTCAAGGAGTATAGAGAAAACAATAGCTAATACAAAGAACTTCCAATGGGAAAGGATTACTCTGCTGAAGATACAGAGAGGGGATGACTGTAGAAGGTGTAGGTGGGGTAGCAGACAAGAACCAGAACATGTAGAGAGGTGTAAACCATAGGAAAGAATTCTCTCTCTGGGGTGTTTTAGAAGTTTTACAATATTCAACTCAAATATCCATAACATATACACTATTTTAAAAAAACTATCACAGTAAGCACACTCAAACATGTTAAATTTTAAAATCTCAGAGACCTGCTAATATGATATCTTGGGCTAAGTTAACTAGGTTTTGTGCAGAACTTAGAGCTTCTTTTCCCATTTCTGCACATACAGCTAAACTTCATGGAATTATATTATTCAGAAAGCTTTTTACTTGGAATTTCTTCTTCTTGGAATTCACCCCTGTACACATCTTCTTGCATAAAGCAGCACAAATGAGCACACATACACTGCATTCAGTTAAATGCTAGGCAGGGCTCTAGGTGCTCAGAGCATACTTTCAACACACAATGTGGTGTAGGTGGTCCAATAAAAAGTTAAATGAAACACCAGAGCATCACCTTTTTTATTTTAGCACTTGTAAGTTTTGGATCCTCTAACACTTGTGCTTATAAGGAATATGGGCAGTAGTTAGATGTTGTTAGTGATTCAACTTAGAGTAGAAAAGACTCAATGCTCTTCGAAGCTTCTTAGTCAATTTAACAAGCGAATGTACAGCGCTTTGCAAGGCAAGTCCTTCTCTTACTGTAACTTTTACATCTCTGTTCCCATGTGAGTGGAGGCTTACATAAGACTGCAAAACCCAAACAAGAAACAAAAAACTAAAGTAAATGGAGTGAAATAATTATCATCTCAGATCTGAAATCCACTTATTTATTTCATCAAAACTGCCTGAAGATTTTTTCATTTATTGATAGTAAAATAAACGTAAAAAAATAGAACTTCTGAAACAATGGCATGCCAATTGCTTTAATGGGTTTAAAAACTGGGTTTCTGCATAGCACTTCCTTTGAGAAAAGGATTCATTGCTTAAAAATTTAAAAACAAGGGAGCTTCACTTCCTTTTTCCCTATCACCTATTTGAATCTTTTGGGGAAATTTTATCTTGGTTAACCTCAGTTGGCTCATCAACCAAACAGGGTTAATAATAGCTCCATGACAAGGAATTGAACCAAGTGCATGTTGACACTCCTGTTTAAAAATCAACAACTCTACAGTGCTGAGAAGGGAAACTTCTAGGACCTAGCATGTGGTAGTTGACTTCTCAATGATCAGAGCTATGTCATCGTGTGAGGCCCACATAACTACAACACAGGCAAGCCAGAGTCCTTTCAGAAAAATGCGACTGTCAACATTAAGAGACAAGTAAGTGCTGTGATTCTGAACTTCATTGAAAGAGTCACATTCAATCCACTGCTTCCTTGAAAACTGACTTTATTACCATGGCTCCAAGTTCTACAGGAGAAAAAAACCACAAAGTATGCACAAACCAGATGAACAGTCTGTGCTGATGACAGAGAAAAATAGAAGGGCATTGAGGTGCAGGGCAAGCCTGACAAAATGTCTTTTGTGTGTCTCTTGGAAACATGGGTAAGAACCTAGGTGTTAGAATCCACATCTTTGATTGGTGGCCTCCAGAGAGGCAGAATAGTGGCCAGTCTCTTCCAGGCCAAGCAATGGAGCAGAAGTTGGTTTGGATTCAGGAGTCAATAAGGAACAGGGCAATTTTGCAATACAGCTTCTCGGGCAAGGGAGAAATATGCAGGGAAGGGGAAGAGATTATTACCTTCTTTTACATTTCCCCTGACTGGAGACCAGAAAGGAAAGCAGACATGTTTTCCACTTGCCTGGAAAAGATTAAGAATTCTTAGAATTGGGTGGTTTTTTTTTTTCCAGATTCCAACATTGA
Organism: Physeter macrocephalus; assembly: GCF_002837175.3. NCBI lineage: Eukaryota > Metazoa > Chordata > Mammalia > Artiodactyla > Physeteridae > Physeter > Physeter macrocephalus. The sequence goes on from NC_041228.1 coordinate 13,181,570, forward strand.
TCATGAGATTTCAAGCACCTCATCCAAACTCTCTGTGACTCAGTTTTTTCCTTTTGTAACAAAGGGAATTAAAATGTCAACAGTGTGATACCTGATATACATGCATGTGTGAAAAAGAATCCTTGGAACTCAGGTTTAGTACTTCTATGATTTTTGAGAATTCCTGAAATTTTGAGTAGCACTAATATAATTTCTTCCATAAAATGCAATGAAGTATAAATGAAAAATTGAAATCTACAACTTGTAGATACTGGGCAAGTATTACAATATATATGAAGTTGAGAAGAGAAAAACAAAGCCTGGGAGGAATCTGAATTATGATTCAGTGAGTGAATGGTTTCAAGTACCATTGGTACCACTTGGTACGCAAGTGAGTTGTTCTCAGACGTTCAGCTTTCATGGATGAGCAAAAAGTTTTGTTTGCTTGTCTTGTTAACTAAGAGACTAAGTTTTCCAGGATTTTATTTTAACAAAATAAAATCACTTAAAATACAACTATTCTACTATTTGGCATCATTTTTTAAAACAAGAATCACTTTAATAAAAAAATTTGCCAGCCATAATCTCAGAAATAAAGAAAGTCTTTCCCAAGGCAGTAAAGTTGGTTAACCAACACAAATATATGAAAATACAGAAAAATCCCAATATGCATTGATAGATGATAGTATTAAAAAGAATATGCAATTTTTGATGCTTGTTTAAAATTTGGACATCTGTATTCAACATGCTCGCATAAAGTAGAGCTAGAATATGCAGCTTGATCTGGAACACCATTGTCAGAAGTCTATTTTCATGTCATGAGAATGAGAACAATGCCCTGAATGCTATTCCTTCAGTTAAGTTAGAATTTTATGTGAGACCTTAACTCAGCTTCAGACCCATGACATAGGTCTTGGTCATGAACAGCCCTGCTTTACAGACCATGATGTTCCCAGCTCAATAAAATCAGAAATTAAGCCCCTTATATATGGAATCTAAAAAAAAGTAAAAAATGGTTCTGAAGAACCTAGGGGCAGGACAGGAATAAAGATGCAGATGTAGAGAAATGGACTTGAGGACACAGGAGGGGGGAGGGTAAGCTGGGACGAAGTGAGAGAGTGGCATGGACATATATACACCACCAAATGTAAAATAGATAGCTAGTGGGAAGCAGCCGCATAGCACAGGGAGATCAGCTCGGTGCTTTGTGACCACCTAGAGGGATGGGACAGGGAGGATGGGAGAGAGGTACAAGAAGGAGGAGATATGGGGATGTATGTATATGTAGAGCTGCTTCACTTTGTTATAAAGCAGAAACTAACACACCATTGTAAATCAATTATACTCCAATAAAGATGTTAAAAAAAAAGAAATTAAGCCCTTATGAGAAATTATTACTAACCCAATATTTCACAATGAGCCAATGAAGCCATAAAGAGATTAAGTCATTCAAAGTAGCACTGTTCCTAAGTGGTATCTGATTCAAAACCAGTGATTTCTGGGTTGCTAAGTAATATAATCAATAATACCTAATAATAGCTAACGGTTTGATTATTTATTTTGGACAAGTCATCATGTGAAATAGTTGACATTCATTATGTTATCAGATTGTCACAGTGATCCTATGAGATAAGTTCCATCATTATTCTCAATTTACAAGAGAAGAAATAGAAGCCCAGTGGTGAAATCCCATGTCCAGGGCCCAACAAAGGCTGCATGGAAGAACAGGAATTCAAACCAAGCAATCTGACTCCAGCCCTGCCCACTTTACCTCTGATATGTACCTCTGCATCTCAGATGTGTAATTTCAGTGATGATGGTGACTTCCATTTCTAAGGAAGTAATCATAGGCCTTGATTCTACTAAAAAGGCTAGAAAAACTTAAAATGATAAGTTACTCCCCTCCCCCAAAATCATAATTTTTTTTTTTTTTTTTTTTTGCTGTACGCGGGCCTCTCACTGTTGTGGCCTCTCCCGTTGCGGATCACGGGCTCCGGACGCGCAGGCTCAGCGGCCATGGCTCACGGGCCCAGCCGCTCCGCGGCATGTGGGATCTTCCCAAACCGGGACACGAACCCGTGTGCCCTGCATCGGCAGGCGGACTCTCAACCACTGCGCCACCAGGGAAGCCCCAAAATCATAATTTAAATTACATTGGCAAGCTGGGGGAGCAAAGAGGGCTGGATGAGCTAGAACTTAGAGAGGAGTCTTTCTTAGGTGAACTGAGATGGCCTAACATTTTCTTCCCTTGAGGGTGTTTGCCAATTCTGGACACAGGCTGAGGATTGGACTTGGCCTAAGCCAACAGCCCTCAGCAGGGGAAAGAGAAACCTGTGGGGTCTGACAGCCACAGGGGCAGGTAAAGCATATTGAAACCTAAGCTGAGTGCTGGGGAGGCATGGAGGCTGAGACTGGCCTGAAAAGGCAGAGTGAAATCTCCTTGTAGTTTCTCAAGGAGATTGCCAGACACAAAGTCCCGATTAAAAAAAAAAAAACAAAAGGAGGCTGCAACAAGCAAAAGAATCCTACAGGTTTTCCTCTCAAGACATTTGCCATATTTTAATGCTGTCTGGAGCAGGAGGCTAAAGAGATAAACTTCTGGGGTATAGAGGTAATTTCCTCCAGTAAAAGGGGAGATAAAATGGAATACATTTTTTTTAATACTTGGTTAATCCAGCAGAAGGCAGGGGAAGAAGAGTAAAGGGCAAAGAAACGGGACAAGTAGGAAACAAATAGTAAGATGTAAAAGTAAAGCCCAATTTTATTAGTAACTAATATTCAATGTAAATTTGTGCTTCATCCCAATTCAAGGACAAAAACTGTCAGCCTAGACTTAAGGACAAAAAAATCCAGTGATATGTTGTTTATGAAACACACTTAAAGTTAAAAGGAAGTTAGAAGTTGGAAGTAAAAGACAGGAAAAGCTATACCACAAGAACAGCGAAAGCAAGCTGATGGGGCCACGTTCATTTCAGACAGAAACAAGTTGACTTTAAGGCAAGAAGTATCATTAGAGATTTCTTTTTAGAAGAGAGATTTTATAATGATCAAAGATTCAGTTCAACAAGAAGACGTAACAATCCTAAATTTGTATACACCTAACAAAAGAGCTGCAAAATATACAAAGATCATGGCAGTGGACAGGAACCAGAGTGGAAAAGAGGCAATAACACTGTAAGAATATTTGCAGAAATAGACCTGTCTGGCCCTACAGTACATGTTCCTCTTACAATGCCAATACTGTACCTACTTCTCACCCTCAGCCTCGCAGGAGCTGTTATTATTGGCAATGTCAGCGGCAGCTGTGTTCATGTGGGCCATTGCATAGTTCTCCTTGCGATGCTGTGAAATGTGAAACTGGAGAGACCGAAGGAAGTTGCCCCAAGCAAAAGCACATGCGCGCTAAGTCCTTCAGGTTTTATCTGTTTTGCTTGGATCAATAGTACCCGGCTTAGAACTCTTTGCAGATGAGGTGATAACCAGTAACGGCCCGTGTTTACTTTGTGGAAGGATAAGTCTCATGTGAGCCTAACGTTTGGCACAGTTTGATTAGCATGTGCACAAATATCACACCTTCCATCCTTGGGCAAGGAGCTGATTAACAATCATGAATAAAAAGGCCGAAGGACCATAACAGTTTATGGTTTTGTGCAGACCGTTTTTGTTCCCTCTGAACTTTGCCCCTTTAAAAGGTTCTTAATCACGCCCAGAGATTTGCTATCTCCCCTCAATTTGAGGGTAATTTAAGACATAGGCGGTGTCAAGGCCAATCCTCGGCAAAATTATGAGGAAGGTGCTTTTGCACTGGCTCCGGAGTGGAAGGAAGCAGCTGAGCCCCTTGGAGATATCCCCTCCAGCCACACCCCTCCCCAGGTGACTACAGGTCTCATAGTATCTGCTCCTACCCCCATCAAAACCAGCCTTCAATTCCTTTCCTTCTATTTCTCTTCAGGTGTTTGTGACTCAAGATAATTTAGAATGTATGTCCCTAGAGGTATTTGATTCCTACTAAATGGAAAACCCAAACTAAAAAATGAAGTTTGAATAAAGTAGGTTTCAATAAAGTATGTCCTTGAAGCAGACACCAAGGACACTAAACTGGAAGATAGTGCAATGGATTCAAATCACAAAGCCAGGTCTTCATACACCTGTAGGAGGGTCCAAGGCAGATCTTGCCTCTTATTTCCAGAGTCCTGTCACTTTTCCAGTCTCCACCCTCATCCCTGGATTTTATATCCTGCTGTTCATTCATTTGTTTAACTGACACATTGGGCACCTACTCTGTGCCAGGCGCTATGCCAGAGCCTGGGGTCAATCACAGAACAAGAGCATCTCATCCCTCAAGCCCACCATCTAGTGGGCAGACCGACTTAACTAAACAGCCCATCGCGATATGCAGTATTCACAAGGGGCGAGGAAGGCATTGAGAAGGGTGCCTCTCCCATCCTGGAGTGTTTGGAAGAAGGCTTCAAGGTGAAGATTACACCTGCAAGAGAAATAAAAGAGCGTGATTTAGCCAGAGGAGAAGGAGTTCAGGGAGAAGGGCATATCAGGTACTAGAGATTATGCAGATAAAAAGAACAGAAGCAAAATATTAGCGTATTGTTTTGAGAAAAGTAGAAGCCATTTGGAGTTGCTTGAGAATGGATGGCAGGAATGAAGCTGAGGCAGTAGGCAGAAGTACTACACCGTCATTATCATCATCATCATCTTCATCCTGCCTCTCATCAACATTATCAGCATCAAAGAAACTAACAAAATTGAAAGCTTACTATGTGCCACACACCGTTCTAAACACTTTCCAAGTTACAAGTCATTTAGAACAGATTGTGTAGGGTGTTATACGCCCTACAAACCAGCTTAAAGTTTGACTTGTAAGAAGGATGGGAAGCCACTGAAAAATTAAGTGGAAGGGCTGGCTTTTAATTTTACATAAAATCACACTGTTATATATGGTAAGAATGAAAAGAGGGAGAAACTGAAAACTGAGACACCAATAGAGAGGCAGCTAATATATTGAAGCCAAAGAGTAAGAAGTTCAGATTTGGGGCAAGAATAGTAGAGATACAGAGGAAGGGAGAGATTCAAGAAATACTTAGAAAGTAAAATTTTGATCTGATGATTGGATTTGGGCAGACAATTGAGGGAAGAAGACAAGAACTACTTTATTGTCTATCAGGATAATAGCTTAGGATTCTAGGTCAATCGTGGATGCACTGTATTTGAATGACCAAAGAATGTCCAGAGCATTGAAAGTTTTCATGTCTCATGGTCTCAGTAATAAGGTTACTTGTTGAGAAGAGGTTGGTAAGGTGCTTGGAGAGAGTGTTAAAATTTTGAGGGAGTCATTGAGGGAAATGGAAAGGAGCTGCCCAAAAGACTGATGGAGGCCATGGAGGCTCAGCAGGATTGGGGCTGGTGGGACTCATTTCCCCAGGTTTGGTAGCTGAGAAGACAGATCAGAACTTGGTTCCAAGGCTGATACTTCGCTGGGTGGGAAGGCAGAAGAATGGAGTATCTTCTGCTTCTCTTCTTTGCATCCCTACTCTCACTGAGTATCCAATGTCTTTATTTAGCTGAGCACCTTTACAAGATAAAGAGACATGTAAATTTGGTCACATGGAGGTACTGGGGATGCACTGTGGTATTGTGAAAAGGCCTAGGGTTCAAATGCTAACTCCATCCCATGTTGTTAGCTGCTTGACCCTGATTCTAAGTTACAGAATCACTTTGAACACCTGTTTCATCATTTACAAAAGAATTTTAAACGTTAAGTAAGCTTATATCCATACAGCCCCTAGTTCATAGTAGGCATCAGAACATTAATGTTCCTCTTTTCTTTATCAACATGTCATGAGGGGCTATCCCTTGTAAAATTGGACCCAGAGCAACCCAAACCTAGGAAATGACTTGTTTGTAGTTGAATTTCATCACGGCAGAACAATCCACTTGGAGTAACGAAGACCTATCTTCCATCCACTTGATTAACCAGGGTGAACTGGGATGATCCTTTAAAAAAATAATTCCAACCCCAACCTTCCATCTTTTGAGGGTCTTGATTCAGTATGAGCGTCTATATTACTTGATGCACCGCTGAATACCACTATATCCACTCTCCACTTCCCAAAAAGGCTCAGACTGAATTAAGCCTGCGGCTGTCTACTAAAATCTCCAATCCAAATCTCTGGTTTAAAAAGACGAGTTTACAATTCTTAGAGATTATTTAACTCGTATTTCTAATAAGCCAGAGCTTCACATACTTCAGGGCAGGCAAGTCATTCCAAAGCAAAGCTTTTAATGAGCCAGTCCTCATAACTAATTACATAAAATGATTAAATAGAAGTCTCAAACCATCAGCATCCATCATAGTCCACTGTCAGTCATTGTTAGTGGAAGGGAGGACAGGGCTAGTATTTTCCTGAATAAATCAAATTATTTATTTCCAGTTTGTGAGACAGGAATCATCCAAAGTTCCTTCTCCCCCACCGTCAATACCAAGGCAGACCATCTTGTGGATTCCATTCAACTCTGTGGTCAGCCCCCACGTGAGTCATGTCTATTTCTGCAAATGCCCTGAGCGCTTCACTGACTAAGAAGAAGGACATTCTTGTGGGATCTTCTTTTCCGTGCTGTTCAAGTGGCTGTTACCTGCTGTGGTTGTTGGCTGTTCTATTTTCCTTTGCTTTTTAGTGCCCGGGTTGAGTGCCTAATACCCACTAGGCTCTCAGAAGAGAGTTTCTTGAATTGAATCCTGACCTGCTTCAGGGGAAAAAGGTTTTCACTGTTGCAGGGGGAAGTCCTCTTAAAAAATAGAAAGTGAGCTGAGTTTATCTTGGTGCATTGGAGCCAAGGAAGAATTAAGTGCGATAATTGAAAATATATGAGATAATGGATATGCAGAGGCTTTTAAACTCTACATAGCTCTACAGATATTGACAGTAATTATAAAGGTGGAATTATGCATAGGACAAGAGTGAAGCTAGGTGACCTTTATGCTACAAATATTTATTGAGTGTTTAGGATGTAGCTGGTACTATGCTGAGTATGGAGGATGTATCAGTGAATCAAATAAACAGAGTCTCAGCTTTTTGGAGGATCCTATAATTTAGGGTTTTTTTAAAGGCATCTTTCCATTGTTCTCTGATCCTGGACTTTTCTACGACATCTGTACTGGGGATGGGGGGAGGAAGGGTTGACATAATGAAGAGGTAGGTGGCCCTTAATTTTGTACCATTTGTGAATCCTTACACTTTTTGATCTCTCCCAAGATTGTGCCTGGTGGATTTATTGTCCTTTATGCAGAAACAACATGGAACATTCCTTCCAGCCTGTTGCAGCAGAAGTAGGGCAATAAATGAGGGTAATCAGGAAAGGTAGGAGACGCTAGGGAAAGGAGAAATGGGAAACAAAGCAGAGCCGCTGAGAAGGAAACAGTAGTGGTGATTAGAGGCAGAAAAGCCCGGAGTGTGGTGACTAGAAGAGCCCCCAAGAAGCATCTTATCAAATCATTCCGTTTACAAGATTGGCAAACTAAGGTTCAAAGTCAGTAACTCATCCAGAGCCACGCATTACACATACAAAATGGTCCACCTTTTTACCTGATGCTTAAATAGTTATATTTCTTTTTATGTACCTTGCCTTAAATGAAGCTCTAACCATCCTGTATGGCATGGTGGGTTAAGAACCAGGGTGTTAACGCCAGACTGTGAGTTCAAGTCCCAGCTTTGCCACTTACTACCCTTAACCTTAGGGAAATCGCTTAAACTATTTGCATCTCAGTTTCTTCATCTCTAAATAGAGATAATCTTGGTATCAGGGGCTTAAATTACTTAAAATACAAAAACCTTAGAACAGTGCTTTAGAATATACTAAGTGCTATGCAGGAGTTTATAGTATAAATATGTATACGTGTATAATTTTAGTTGAGTCATCCCTGAAATGTTGGTTAAATTAAGCGAAACATCTTAGGAAACAGAATTTATTTCTTCCACATTTATTACTTGACTGTTCTGTTTTATCTGTTTTAAATATTCAATATGTCATAGTGGTGTGTTTATTCAATATTCTTTAGAAAATGGGCTAGGTTTATATATACAAATCTGTTCAACAAATAGATGTTTATCCAGGATGGCGAAGCCATCCTCCAGGGCATTTGCATCACTGCTCTCAGGACATTACTAGCCACTCAAAAAAATGTCTCCCCAAAGAGGTGCTAACTCAAACCAGGCAATGCCCATGAAATTAGGATGAAAGCTGGGATTCTGAACTCTTTGGAAAGCAATACAAGTGCTCACCTTACTCACATTCTCACCTCTTCTGGGACAAGCTAAGTTTTACCCAGAAGTGAACACTTCATTGCAGAATGGAGAGAATCACCAGGAATCTCTATGCCAAGAAAAACATCTCTTTTTATCTTTAGCCATTCAAATCTAGGACAATGAGCCCTCCTTCCTTCCCCTACTGGAGGCACAGGATGACCACCTCTGCTGTTTAGTGGGAAAGAGGAAGGAAAGGGGGGCTATCTCAGTCTCTGGACAGCTGTTCTGCTGCCCTTCCCCAACACCCCCATAGCCACCTTCTCTTGCACCCCCAGGACACTCTTGGCTGTGACATTCAGTAACCACGAGATGAAGGGAGTGTGCCTGATTGAGAAAAAGTCAAGTGGTCACAACAAGAGCTGACATTTATTGAATACTGAGAACATGCCAGGCACTGTTCTCAGCCATTCACATGCATAAACTCGTGTCACTTATACAACAGCCCTTTATGGGGGCCACTATAATTATCCACATCTTGCAGAGGAGGAAATTGAGACAAGAAAAGGCTCACTGGGAGAGAGTAGAGCCGGAATTCAACTCAGGTCAATGGACTCGGAAGCCAAAAAGATGGTCTGGGGACTGGTCCCAGTCCCTGTGAGCAATGGGAAATTTTACAGCCATCTGCTATTCACCAGACATCCAAGAGTGTGATCACCAAATTCATGTGAGTGAACAAGGTATAAGGCAGTTCTGGTGGTGTTGAAGTCACATGGTAACGTAACTGTGATGTAGGCTGCATGCTCCTTATGCACAGTAGAACCACACCTAGATCCATGAGCGACTGGAAATTTAAAAAACAGTCCTTCACCAGAGATGGTTTGATACCCACTGTTCTAAAGCATTACGTTCTATGGGCCCCAAAACCTCACTGCTTACTGTGAAAGTAATAAACTTGTGAGGTATGAATGTATACAATGAAAGGAGCACCACATTAGGAACCAGTAGATATTAAACAATGGGCATGATCAATAAATAAGTGATAATTGTATCTTAAAAATTAATAAGTGTCACAGGAAAACTTAAAGAGTAGAGCAAGGTAAGGGACTCAGGAGTCGGGGGAGGGGCCGGCAGTATTAAACAGGGGGATCATTAGGACAGTATGTGACCATTTTCCAGAGGCAGATAAGCCCCTTTGTAAATGTCTAACTTTGCCTTGGCTTCTCCCTGCCCCTCCCTCTCATACGTCCTGGCTTTTCTATTTTCTTTCTGAATCTGTTAACACAGAATCATTGGAATAATCAAAGCATAACAAGGCAATTCATTCTGTGCCAACCAGGAAAGTCCAGTCCATCATCATATGTACTCAAACGCTAAATTATGGGTTTGGAGTAGATAATCTCTAAGATCTTTTCCAACTTTGAAATCCTATGACTTTGACTGAAAGAACTGTTGTATACTGCTCTTAGGGAACTAAACCTTTATATCAAAAGGGCTCATTTATATGATTCATTAACTTATCCATTCATTTATTTAATATACACCTATTGATCATCTACTATGAATCAGGCATGGTCCTAGGCATTGATGTTACAGGGATGCTTGTATAGACTCTGCCTTGAGAGTTTCAGAGTTCAGCATGAAAGCTGGATGTATAAACAAACAAACAAAATGACAATACGGGTCTTAAGTCCTACAGCACATGTCTGAACAGAGTGCTATGAGAAAAGAGATGAGGGAGTATGTAATTCCTCTGGGTAGCAAGAAAGGGAGTATCACTGACAGGCTGAGGGGTGGTGATATGCTCTCTAGGTTTTTGAAGAATGATCCTCTTGAGGACTGAGGAGGGAAACCAAATCAGGCAGGAAAATAGATGTGGAGACATTCAGTAAGGTGACAAGTTTAGGGAACAGAAAAATGGCTTGGTCTAGTTGTAAGGTAGGATGCAATATATGGACCATGATTGGTGAAAGAGAGAACAGGGGAAGTCAGATATAAGAGATGAAGCTAAAAATACTTGTTTTTTTTACGGATGTTGTATGAATATCTGTTTTTCCTAGTGTGTGATTTCATACACACGCACAGTCATGATTTACCTTCTTTGGTCTTCTATGCCTTGTTAATAACAAGATGTGGAATCCCTGGGTCATTAAACTGTAACCTCCATGAGTGATTCACCATTTGAGACCCAGTGCCTAGCACAGTGCCTGGCACGTATAAGCGCTCAAACTTGGTTAAATGGATGAATGACCCAATAAATGAAAGAGTCAATTAATTATCATTAGTATGCTTTTCAGCTCTGTTTGCCATTTCTGGAAACTTTAGCTGTTTCCACAGCTTTGGATGAATGATTTGTCTGCATCCTCCTGACAAAGAATTCAGCATGCATATAAATATATCAATACTTACACATATTTAGATAAATAGATGTCAGAACATTCAAGAGTCATTGGTGGGGGCCCACGTGAGAGAGAAACAGGACTGACCAGAGAAAAGCTTGACTTTCAAATTACTTTTGGTGATTGAAGACCAGCTGTCTGTTTCTCGTCACTTTTCCCCACTTCCCCTTCTATGAAACAGAACTATGTTATTCTGCTGTGATCACGCATTTGGATTTTATCTCTCAGTCACACTTAGAAAAGGAATGGGTTCCAGAGTGAAGCACAAGAGTCCTCTTCTTGGCATGAGGTGCTCGTGATGTTTCCAAAAGTACTCATTGTTCGTAAAGGCTTTCTAGAAGCTCCTCCACACCCCCAGGATGACTTCATTCTTTTACATGGAAATTGTTGAGGTTCTTTTATTATAGAAATTTTCTAGCATAAAAAAAAAAATACTTGAATGGACCCCTTCCTATCAAGGCACTCAGTTTCAACAATAATCATGATTTTGCCAGTGTCACCTCTCACGTATGAGTGCCTCCTCTAATTTTGTTTATTTCTTTGCTTGCTGGATTGGTGTAAAGCAAATCCCAGATGCCGTGTCATTTCATGTGTAAATGCTTCAGTATGAATTTCTGAATGATAAGGTCATGTTTTGTTTGTATGGTTTCCCTAACACCATGACAGTAATGCATCTAATAAAACTAACAACAGTCACTTAATTTCATCTTAATTTCATATTCAAATTAAATATGAAATCACTTAATTTCATATTCAAATTTCTCTAATTATGTAGAAGATGTCTTTTTACAATTGATTTAGGTGCATTAGGACTAAACAAGATCCACGCATTGCATTTTTTTGTTGTTGTTTTAATATGGTAATCTTAAGCTATTTACTTGAACTATTTACTTTTTCTTTTCTTATCTCATGGCTAAAAGGCTGAAATCCTCAGAGAAGAATGACTAAAGCTGCCATAGTACAGCCTGCTGCAACAGCACCATTTTTTTCATAAAGATTTTCACTCAACGCATGCTAATGGCAATCCATAATATGTAAATGTGAAATGGAGTCAACATGTATTAAACACATAGGTCTTCACATTCTTCCTTCTAGGAATACAAATCAAGGGAGATACACTCAGGTGAATATTCAAAAGGGAATCACCATGATCCTCCTACTCTGGATTCACTTTAATTTTCCCTGATAATTATTGCAATAATAATGCCATGTTATATTTTATAGTGTGATTTAGAGTTTGCATAGTGCTTTCACACCTAATTCAACTTAATACAACCAAGATTCCACTCTTTACAAAAAATACTTCATCTCCTGCGATTCTCCAAATGAGCCTGTGAAGGAAGACAGGGCAGTTATAATTCTTTTTTGACAGATGTAGAAACAAATTCAGGAATATTAAACAACTGAAACCCCACAATCAGTCAGTGGACTTGAACTTTTGCTCCAGTCCAAGCAATATCAAGTCCAAAGAACTTTTGACCAAGTGTGCCACACCTTAACTTAACATAGAAAAGCCCCAGACCAGCCTCCTGCAAAATACTCTCTAGCCAGCCACTATCTGGTGAAATGTTATTTATTCCCTTTAGGGCTTTCTCCAACTTGGTATCACCCTGGGTACCCATTTTCTAGGAAGATACATCCCCACATGCCTGTTCCAGGTTTAAAGTACCAGATGCCTTCCCCAAACCCAAGAAAATTATCACATAGACAAAGCAATGGCTTAAGTGTTCAGCAATCTATCCCAATAGCCCTAAGGGAAAATTTGTACACATTAGGTTAAAACATTCATGGTAGAAATATTTAATGCTCAGTCATACCCAGTTTTCCCCTCTTTCTATGAACATGGAAAGATTACACTTTCCCACCAACCCCTTTTTGTAGTCAGCAGGGCTATGTGATGACGCTGGTTCATGGTTCTGAAGAGAAGTGCTATGTGTCCCTTCCACATAGCACCCTAGTTAAAGTTTAATACAAGACCCTCCAGCATATCATTCCTCTGACTCAGCAGTTATGGAGGTAGGTTCATACTGAAATGGCAGCAGCAAAAATCAAAGCATCCTGGGATCACAAAGAATGAAGGACTGCTACTAAAGACAGTCTCCCTGGACTTGCAGTATGTTACATGTGAGCAGGAGTTAAACTTTTGGTGAAGCCACTGAAATTTAGGCATTGTTTGTTACCGCAGCCTATCCTAGCCTATCCTTACAGATAGAGGACTCCTTCCTCAAGGTAGTTTACTTCTTATCTACTGAAAAAATTGACATAAAAAAGCATACAGTTCAACAATGGCTACAGGATGTAGGATGGGAAAACAGGAAACAAATCATGCAGAGAAATACAGACCAGTTAAAGGCCTGGGGCTTTATCACAAGGGCAATAGGAAGCCACTGAAGTATTTTAAGTGAAGTGAATGGTATGGTCAGATTTTGGTCTTTTAAAGGATCAATCTGGCCATCGTAAAATGGGAAGTTTGGAGAACAGTTGGAAAACCATTGAGGTAATCCAAGTGAGAACAAAATGACAGATTATATTAGGAATAGGGAGAAGTAGAATTATTTGGGAAATGCTTAAGAAATAGACATAGAATGGTCAAACTTCCCAGTTTTCCCAGAACAGACTTTCAGTGTTGAAACTGGGACAATTCTGGGCAAATATAGATGAATTTGTCACCCTAGACAGACACATAAGAGCTTCATGACTGACTAGGTAGAGAAACTTTGGAAGAGGATTGGGTCACCTTGGATAATTGAATGGATGGTGGTGCCATTTATTGAGATAGAAAATAATGGATAAAAAACAGATATGAGAGGAGAGAGAAGATAGTAAGTTGAGTTTAAGATACAAGACCAGGGCTTCCCTGGTGGCGCAGTGGTGGGGAGTCCGCCCGCCGATGCAAGGGACGCCGGTTCGTGCCCTGGTCCGGGAAGATCCCACATGCCGCGGAGCGGCTGGGCCCATGGGCCATGGCCGCTGACCCTGCGCGTCCGGAGCCTGTGCTCCGCAACGGGAGAGGCCACAGCAGTCAGAGGCCCGCATACCGCAAGGAAAAAAAAAAGATACAAGACCAAATAAAGATGTCAAATAAGCAATTGAACAAGCAGGGAAACCTGGTATATTTTGATTAATTACAGCTAACAGTGGAGTACCATCTATGTGCAAGGAACTGTTATAGTTAGCATATGTTAACTCACTTACTCTTCTCAGTAGCCAATGATATATTTCTATTTCATACTAACAAAAGCAAAGAAGTTACTCTAGGCAACACTATTTGAAATGATGGAACTGGATTGAAACTCAAATTAACCTGGATTTGAAAGTGGCTTTTCCTGTTTCCTAGTTGTATAACCTTGAGTTTTATCAACTCAGTCTTTAAAAAATGGATGACATGCTGGGAACAGGCTATCAGGGTTGGGAGGAGGGAAAATAGCCATTAGATGCCAGACCCAGAAGAGGCTAATCTTATAATCAAAGTTACTGTTAGAAGCTAGAATAAAAGTAAGGGACGCAAGCTTCAGGAAAGCAAACTATAGGTCAAATGCATAGGAGAAATGCAGAATCCAGGTATTTGTTCAAAGGAGACAATACAGCATAAAAGGCAGGTGGTATGGTTTCTGGAGTTGAATTTCTGGGATTCAAACTTTGACTTCACCATTTACTAGTTGTTTGATGAGTAACGCACATTCTTTCAGTGGAATGTTCTCAGCTGAAAAATGGTGATAATTATGATAGTTCTTACCCACCCAAGTCACCCACTGATCAGGTCAAGGATTGAACAAGATAATTTATGTAAAGAATGTAACATATGAGGCTGGCAGTGTCTAGCCAGGAAACAGGCATCACTTTAGATATTTCAGTAAAGAGAATTTAACACTTGGTATTAGCTACATCAGTGATGAGAAGTCAGAGAAGTGAAATATGGGACAATGAGGCAACTCAGAAATGCACAGCAGTAGGAAGCCAGTACCACTGCTAAGAGTGAAGGGACACTGTGAAACTTACCAAAGCACAGAAGCCAGGGCTACACATGGCAGCCAGAATGATGGGGATTGTACAGTGAGAAATGGGAGCTTAAAGGAAGGGCTGTCTGCTGTTGCCAATCCCTAAAGTGTGGGCAGATACACTGACTTTTCCCACTAGCACCTATTAGCCAAACTTACTTCTCGGTAGTACAGAGAAGGATGGATCTGGGTGAAGAATAGATCTGGGAGCAGACAGCATGGTACCTGGCACATAGTGAAAGCTTTAAAAAATGTTAGCTCCTGGGAGTTCCTTGGTGTCCAGGGACTCTGCAGTTAGGACCCGGCACTTCCACTACTGTGGCCTGGGTTCAATCCCTGGTCGGGGAATTAAGATCCCATGAGCCTCGCGGCGTGGCCAAAAAATTAAAAACCAATTTCATTAAAAAAAAAGTTAGCTCCTATTAAATACCTAGGTAGCTATCATGTGGGTAAGACATATAATGAAATACTGATTATTTCTAGGACATCTGGAGTCTCCAAGCTTATCACCTCTAATCATAAACAGTTTCTCCATTTACTTCAATATGAGCAAAATAATATATATTTTTTAATGTGCCATGTTGTGAAAAAGATTAGGAAGTACTTTTCTATACATTGATGACTCTCAAATTTAAGTCTCTCCCCTGATATTTTCTCTGAGTTCCAGGTATATAGATCCAGATACCTACCTGACATCTCCACGTGCACGCTAATGGACAGCTCAAACTTAATCTGTCTAAACCAGAGCTCTTGACTTCTACCTCTTACTGAAATTTTCTTCTCGCCCACTGTTTCCTCCCATCTCAGGAATAGCCCTAATCTCTATCCATTTGTTCAGGCCAAAATTCTTGGAATCATTCTTGATCTCTTTCTTCCTCTCGCATCCCACATCTATTTCATCGGGGAGTCCTGTTGGCTTTGCTAGAAAAATATATCCTTAATCCAACCATTTCTCACCAATTCCACTGCTAGGGACCCAGTCAAGTGACTGCCCTCCATTTCCTAGACCGTAGCAAGAACTTTATAACTTGTCTTCCTGCTTCCACTTTCTGTCTCTCCACACCTCATTCTTCCTACCGCTGAGTGATCCATTTAACATGCAATTCAGATCAGGCCATTCTTTTACTGCTCAAAATTCTCAAGAGGCTTCTATCACTGACGGAGTTAAGAAAACATCTGTACTGTGGCCTCCAGGGTTCTCCATCGGTTGTCCTCGAGCCTGTGTTTTAAAAAACGCAAAACCTGAAATCAACCCAAGACTTACTGAATCAGGTGAGAACGCTGGGCTGCACCTCCAGCCTCATTCACTCCCACTCTGCCCCTTTTTATGTTCTGCTGGCCTTCTAACTTTTCTCAAACACACCAAGCCTAGGCTTCCCGATTCACTTTGTTTTCACTGCCTTCCACCTTGAATAGCTTCTCCCACGTGTTTGCCCTCTTGCTCCCTTAGCTCATTGAGTATCTGCTCAGCTGTGGCCTCCTCTTAGCCATCTTGTCTATCTTGTTATTTAATTGATATGTTTACTGTCATCTCCTTCTCTTGGACTATAAGCTCCATGAGAGCAGAAAATGTCTCTATCTTGTTCATCCCTGTGTTTTCCAGCACATAGTAGGTATTCAATATATTTTTGTTAAATGGAAGAAATATCCACATGTAGTTAGACCTGGGGCCCCAAGGATCTAGTCTTCAAAGGCACAGGGATGCAGACACAGGGGAAAAAAAGAGAAGTAAATACCTAAAACCTATATATATAAATTAGAACATTATCTCAGGCAAGGCAGAGGTCCAGTCACTGGAACTGAAGACCTTAGGTAGGACAGGACTAAGAGGAAGAAGAACTCAGGGCTGTATCCTGAGAGGGACTCCTGTGAACCTATTTTAAGCCCCATGAATAAAGATAACTTTGGGGGCTTCCCTGGTGGCACAGTGGTTATGAATCCACCTGCCAATGCAGGGGACATGGGTTTGATCCCTGGTCTGGGAAGAGCCCACGTGCTGCGGAGCAACTAAGCCCGTGCGTCACAACTACTGAGCCCGAATGCCACAACTACTGAAGCCCACACACCTAGAGCCTGCGCTCCGCAACAAGAAAAGCCACCGCAATGAGAAGCCCGCGCACCACAACGAAGAGTAGCCCCGGCTCGGCGCAACCAGAGAAAGCCCGCGAGCAGCAATGAAGACCCAACGCAGCCAAAAATAAATAAATAAAATAAATAACTTTATACATATATAAAAAAAAAGATAACTTTGGTGCTTGAGCCTGAGACTGAGCAGAGCCTTCTGATGGATGACAAGAGGCTCCACCAGAGAGAAGAAGCCTGGTAGGAGGAGCACACTTTCAGACCATTGCTAGACAGAGTGTGAAATGTCATGTACATCTTTGACTTTTCTTCAAATGCAGGGCTCTGTGACTCAGTCTTGTAGTATTTTCTTTATTTCATACATAAACATTTTGCTGGAAGATCTCAGTAAGGTTGTGTATCAAGATGACAGGAAGCATCCAGCTCTGTTAATTGTGCATCTAAGTGTGGCATAAGGACATTTGTCACTCCGGTGCACTTCTCTGTGCTTCCCACCCGAGATATTTCAGGAAATCCAGTTAATCTTCTGGGAAATTAACCAGCAGTAAGATTCTGTAGTCGTCCTAGTCTAGACTCTGATATTGATCATGGAACAGACAAATTGGAGGAATGAGGTAAAGTGGCCTTCTTATGTCTTAGACTTAAGTGCAAATACTCAGTGGAGAGTGACCTTTAACAAATGCAAATCTACTTTAAAAAGCGTCACGTCTGTGACTCTTCAAAGTGTGTGCTAATGGTCAGCTAGATGTTCCCCTCTCAGCTTCCTCTGATTCATTTAGGAAAACTCCTGAGAGCTCACTGAAGGGTTTTATATGTTTCTCATTGATGTTTGCTTTTCAAATGTTTGTCAAGTTCAGGCATTTGTATTGGTCCTATTAGTGTTTAAAGGATTCAAGCAGAGAAAATGACCCACAATAAATGGACCAAAATAGAGACTCCTAAAGACTATGTATGCTAAGCCCAACATGTTATAGCCCCAGGAAATTTGAGTTCCCCCAAAACTGAGGTGTCAAAATGGCAGATGGGTTAAGCCCCTGGACTTTGAATCTTAGCCCTGCCATGTACTCGTTGTACATCATTGACCCTTTTCTTTAAATTCTATACATAGGAAATAATGCCACGTCTACCTCATAGGTGTTATATAAACATCTAGCTTATAGGCAGTCAACAAATAATAGTTATTTAATTAGAAATACTTATCAAACACCTGGTTCTAAATAAATCTAATATGTTCTATATCGAGACACAGAACAATAATTACTGAAATGTATGAATCATTATTTACTTATCATTTTATTGCCAGTGCTAACCATTAAATTGGAGTCCTTCTCACTTGACTATGGTTTTAAGGCTTACAATAAATCACAGATATAAAGTATTAAGGTTGTAAAGACCTAAGAATCTTAGGGATCCTCAATCTAACCACCCACAGAATGTTAACACTATTTCTTTAGCAAATTTAGTCAATGATAATCCTGTAATTACATGCAAAACCATACTGAGAGCCCAACAGACCCCCAGACAAATTATTACATGATAAGGAACTGAAGGCAGACTTTTATTCCCTCAGAACAGATGAAAAGTACCTCCTTATGACTTCCATATACAAGCTGGAGCCTCACCACCAGGAGCCACTCAGAACACAGATTCTCTACAACATCTTACAGAAAGACCCGAATGAACTTTTTGGACAGCCCAATATTTGAGAGCAGATTTCTCTTTCTCTGCGGTCTTCTTTACTCTTGAAAAAGGTCCTTCATTTCCTAAAGCCAATCTTTATGATTTCTAGACCAGTTCTACTCTTACCCCACACCACCTACTATACTGGATGCTCACACATGCACTTGCTCAAATTCATTGATGTCTCTTAGGCAGAATTGCCAACAGTATCCTCAGTTGTGGTGGGAAGGTGTGTAAGATGGCCATCTAGTCAATGTATTTCCATTAATGGAATTCATGGCATCATCCTAAATGTTGGGCTTTAATTTTCTAATTCACCTCTTTGGTTGCTTCCAAAATTTTAATTTTTAAGGAAATTTTGAATTGTATAATCTTTATATTTCATTTTTCTCCCTTCTATGGCATCTCCTAAATAACAGACAGAACTATTAAATAGTTTTTAGTCCTCATTCTCTGCTCGAGACACTTCTCCCCTGTGACACTGAGCCACTATTAATATTCTTCAAGTATAGCCACTCAAACTTATTCCACAAGTCATCTGCCAATAATGTCATCCTGGGCAACACTTGTCAAAAAAAAACCGTTATCCATGGGGACATCAGAAGACACTTTACCAGAATTTTTTCCAAAGCATTATTCAAGTGAAAAGGTATTTGGATTGTATTTTTGGTTGAATTGTCATGTAACAGTCCTATATTCTCAGAATTTAATACTCATAAATCTTGGAGCCTTAGAAAAGTATTTTTATAGATTTGCAACTAGGAATTCTCAAACAAATCCCGTCCTAGGTGTTAAGGTAGATTAGATCAAAAGTTCTTAACGAATCCATGCATGGACCTCAAAAATTATAGTTCTCCTAGGATCATAGGCAACATATTAAATTATGTGCCTATGTGTATTTTTCTTGGAATAAAGTCTCCAGCTTAGAAGAGTCCTATACACAAAAATTACCATTGAACAAGATTAAGTCTAATTTAAAATGCCCCAAATTTAAGCCTGTCTTATTCCCATTATATTTTCTATTTGTGCTCTGCAGCAAGACACTTGCTATCCCACTTTCATTCTCCATTCCTTCCTGATGGCCCAAGATAGCCAAATGCACTCTGCTTACGCCTACAAGGATTACTGTGTTTTGAAACAGTGGCACATTTTCACACGGACACCTTCAAAGATTGAATTTAACATAAATAAAACTTTCTTGAGGCAATCACAACTTCTTCCTGTGAATTAGTCTTCTGATATCTAGTGTTTATGAGAAGAAGGCATTTTTTTTGTTGTTGAACATGAATCATGAGGACAAGAATGAAGATATGTGGAGGTTTTTTTTTAGAAAATAGGGAAAACTAAGTGAACTGATTCTGGCTGGGGTGCAATAAGCAAGACTAGTCCCTGAGTTAGTCCCTGGGGCTATGACACAAAGCATTTGGGTGCTCAGGAAGGTAATGTCATTTTCTGGGAGATGGGTAACGTCTACATGGATGGCTAACTCTGAATAGAGTGCACAACCTGAGTCAATATCAGGGGTTGGAAGACAGATAGACTCTCTCTTGTTCCTGTAGCACTTCCCAGGGTAATTTTAATTATATACACAATTTCATTTTAAACACTGACTTTAGACTCTAACTTGTTGAAAGACATGAACTCACTGCTGCTATAGGGAAAAAAAAGGCTCGACCTGGAAAGAGTGTAGGAAGGAAGAAGACTGCTAGACAGGAAAGACTCTGTCTCAAGAATTAGAGACAAAGACAGAGACTCTACTCAGGGTCTCTGAGGTGAAAGAAGACCACTTTGTGGAAGGATTTCATATCCCTGTCATTTTTTTCTTTCCATGTGCTAGTTTGTGTACTGAGATGCACAGGATGAAAATCATGTTTATTCAGTGGAGGTACATCAAATTTGTATTTTACTCAACTCTCTAGAAAGACTTTTCTGACCACTTAGATTTAAATGCCCCTTTTGGTACTCTTATGTCATTGCAATCCAAGGTAGCAATTGCTATGAAATGGTTGAGATTGTTTCTATATGTTCTGATATATTAGAGGGAAAATCCACATTAGCTATAAAAAAAGAAAGGATAAATAAACAGTGGATTAGCACATAGCTTATTTCTTACTTACTGCATGGGTCTATGGAGATCTCTGGCTCTCCTGGGTAGCTCTCCTTTAAACAATGATTCAGTGATCCTAGCTCTTCATAACTTATGATGTCACTGTTTTCAGTATATGACTTCCACCGTTACTATAGAATGGGTGATTAGTCAGAAAGTTTTATGGTTCCTTTCCAAATAGTGTTCACCACTTCTGTTCACATGCCATCGTTCAAAAAGTAGTCACATAAATATATACCCATATGGTAGTTCTATTTTTAGTTTCTTGAGGAACATCCATACTGTTTTCCACTATGGCTACACCAGTACACATTTCCACCAACAGTGTACAAGGGTTCCTTTTTCTCCATATCCTTGTCCACATTTGTTATGTGTGGTCTTTTTGACTACAGCCATTCTGACAGGTGTAACCTTTACCGAGAAGGCAAAGGGCCTCTAGCCCACCCACTATAGACTTGTATTTAAGCTGGAAAAACAAAAACAAATTGTAGTTGTAAACTAATAAGATTTCAGCAGTGTTTGTTACCACAGCAAACCTTAGCCCATCCTGACTGCATATCTACCCAAAAGAAAAGCAACTTTAGGCTAATTAGCAATCCATGACATGTATGGTTTAGTAAGCATCACATACATAAGATCTCTTTGATTAGCAAATGCTCAAAGCCCATTCAATTTGGCTCATATAAGAGGATACGGTTCACATACAGCTGAACCCAGGAACTAGAGTGGGGTCACTGAGAATCATATTCTTTCTTTTTCCCTTTATAGCTTTTCTGCCTCCTATAGTGCCTTTATTCTCAGGCAGGTTCTTCTAATTTGGAGGTCAAGATGGCTTTAGGCTCATATTTTACCAGATTAGCAACTTCAGTGAAAAAGGAAAATCTCTTTCCTGATAGTGACAGGAAAAGTTGCAGGTATTTCTCTCACTGCCCTGTTGGGATCACATGCTTATCTCTAAAGCAGGGGTAGCCAGAAGGAAACAGTCCTCTCATTAGCCAAGTTTGGATCAGGTCCCTACTCCAAGACTCAGGATTAGTTTCATCCCCACCCAAACTGCATGGACAAAGTATGGGAAAACATAACTCCCAAAGGAAAATTGGAATGTCATAACCAAGAAGATGAATGGAGGCTTGGGAGAGAATGCAAAAATGGTCACCAAAATGCATAATGCTTAATTAAATAAGGGCACTGAACTTGGTTTTCTATAAGGTCTCTTCTAACTTTGTCTATGTCTCTGCTTTTCATTTCTTCAAAATTGTACGTTAATTTTTACAAACATGATAATTAGTCACTCTTTGTGATTAACTCTACTTAATAATAGCTACAGTTTAATGTTTCAGTATAATAAAATGGAAAACCATTTCCTTCTCTTTTTTCTATTATTAGTCTCTTCAATATAGGCATTTTTCCACACCTAGTGGCATTATATCCTAACTGCAAGAAAAGTAGCTAGGGGTGATGTAAACCCTATTGTGAGCACTGGCTCCACAAACTCAAAGCTGTAAAGTGACCACAAACCACATAGGGGCAATAAAGTTGGCCCCTTCTTTCTATTCAGGGATACTGTGAGAATAAATGTTTGTAAACTCTTTAAACCCTTCAGAGAAAAGGTGCTATATAAATCCAAGTGATTATTCATACCATTATCCAACACAAATTGAACCTCCATCCCTTGGAGACTGTTTCGTTGCTAATTTCACTGACAACAGTTGATAAAGTTGACATTTGGTTTTAATGGCACTGGCTAATAAGCTGTCAGAAGATTTCACAATCTTATCAATTAATATATTACATTACAAATATTAAAAATTACTCTTGGAATTAACATAATCTACTTTGGACACTCCATTGAATTAATCTGATAGGATATGCCAAGTTTTGTTCTTTCCTTGTTACCCTAGGGAGACTTACATAGTCATTGGATACGGGGATGAATGTTTATAGAGTTCTGTACATTTGTGCGTGTGTGTGTTTGCTGCATATGTACTTCTGATGATGAATACTCAGCCTGCATCAGAGTAACTGGTATTTTGGCTTGATGCTTTGAACTTCTGAAAATACACACAAACCTGCAGCACCTGGTTCTGCCCAGATCCCTGTATAGCTCTCAGTTTTTGAGACTACTCCAATCGTTATTATGGAAAGAGTGTAGCATTTAGAAAAAAAACTGAAGATGAAATCACAATAATTGCTTCTATTTATTGAGAGTTTCCTCTGGATTAGTGCTTTTCATAATTATTCATTTTATCCTTGCTACAACCCTTTAAAGATAATTTTATCAATTTAAACTCATACTTTCAAGCGACAGAAAACCCAGCTCAGACTGGCTCAAACAAGAAAGAAAATTTATTAACTTGCCTGCAAATTCAGCGCAGAATCCAAGAGCTGTAGACATGGCTCAACCAAGGTCTCAAATGATATCCCTGGGATCTTTTTCTCCATCTTCATCTTCTAGATAGACTCTGTTCTCAGAGTCCTTGTGGTGAATGTTAGCTCTTAACTCAAACTCACAAATACAGCACTCAATCCAGCAGACAAGAGAATTTATTTGTTCCATCAGCTCAGAAAATATCTAGGAGAATTCAATTTTCCTGGTCCCAATTGGCCAGACTTAGATCATGTGACCAGCTCTAAGCCAATCATCAAAGCCTGAGAGATGACTGCTCTAGATTGTACTGATTGGCTTAGCCTTAACCTATGTCACCTGTTTGTACCCTGGAGGGGAAAGACAGAGACAAATTCATTCAAAGCCCAAGAACCAAGAGTGGGGTGGAATTGTACCATCAAAACAAAATTGTGATATTGTTGCCATAACAGTGGAATGGGGGGAAAGAATGGATACAAGATAGCAATATCAATAAATATCCATTACAGATTGACACTGTCTTCGTTTTACCCAGGAGGAAACAGAGGCTCAGAGAAGCTAAGTGACTTACATGATATCATACATCTAACGAGTGACAGGGCCAGAATTTGAAACAAAGCCCCTGTGTCTTAAAGTTAATGTTCACTGTTGTCTTCTGAGACACAGTGAAGTGATAGCCTATATGGGAAGCAGCATATCTTACTGAGCCTGAGAAAATCAGATCCCAGGTGTCCACTTTCTTTGGGATAGAGAGAGGTAGAAAGCACTGCCATCTGTAGTGCTGTTCATCTACACTGTATGCCAACCGTGAAGCTAGTTCAGAAGGAGAATCAAAGAATTTGCATTCAGTGGAGTGGGAGGAAATTGGCATCAAATGCTCTGTCCAAATTCCTGTAACCTCCACCTTCCAGGGATGACTGGGAAGGTGGTGTATACACTATACTGCTATAGAAAAAAGTTATTTTCAGGAATGCGTTTCATCAGGAATACATTTTTCACATCCCTTAGCATGTTGAGAATGTTCAAAAAGGCCTCACAATCACTATCATCAAAGTATATTGTAATTACCCATCCTTAAACAGACCAAATCTCTTAAGGCACATGGATTTGTACTACAACTGTCCTTACCCCCGGGAGCTAATATATGTGATAGTTCTTTGTAAAATATAGAGTCTTCTACACAGGAATGTGATTATCATTCCTGTTTCTAAGATTACAACTTTAGACCCCCAAAAATGATGCTATAAACAAATATGTTTAAGATAAAGTAAGCAAAAACAAATTAAATGAATTCAAGTCATTTAATAATACTAGTGTTGGTAATGGAATAATGTCCAATAATTATACCAATGCTAATAAGAACTTTACAGAACAGAATAGTATGAATTTATGTAGATTTAGGACTGAACATTCAAAGGTACGCTATAACCAAATATCTGAAGCACATTTCTGAAGAAAAGCTTAGATGAACAGAAAAAGTGGTCAGTGGGGTGTTTAGTGAAGAGAGGATGGTTATTGAAAGCAGTAGCTATATTGTTACTAATTTGACCAATACCAAGATGATATAGCTGTTGGTGACTCTCCCAGTGGCAAATCCATTCTGACTAACTTCCTGTCAGCCAAGCCAGCCAAGGTCTCTCTTCTATGGTGACGTCACTGTGCCATAGCGGATTTGCAGGCAAACTGTCTCCAGCTAAAACAGAGAAGGCTGACTGTTCTCTCTTGTAGGACCTTAATGTCAGTCCAGTAAAATCTAAAGAAATAATCTGATGTGATTAGAACGCATAATTAGAAACTGATATAGCAGGGACTTTTATATGTAATTATTCATACGTTTACTCAGTAAACATTATTTGAGCAGCTAGGAAGCAGTGACACCATGCTGCGCTGTGTTGAGTTCTGTAAAGCCCTGAGGTGTGGACATTTCTGCTCTAGCATGCATGAGATTATGTTAAAGAAAGACGTGTTTTTTAGATCAATATCTGATAAGTGCTTTGATAGACATAGGAACAGAGAAAGATGGGGACATGGAGAAGGGAACAGTTTGGCTGCACAAGAAATATACTGGTTTGGCCTGCCTTGACTTTCTTTCAGGATGAATCATAGTTTGCCGCCTAAATAGACTACTTGGACTAAACCTCTCACTTATTCTAATTTTCAGTACATCCCACTGCTTCCAACCCAATTTTGCTGAGCTCTCTAGATTCCTGACACACTACTATCTACTGACTCTTCTTACTTCCCCAGATACCATGAGGTGATGTGATGAATTGAGCCTGAGAGTCTTGGGCTTGACTTTTGTTCATGTCACTACCTATATACCCTTGAGCCAAAAGACTAAACCTCTCTTTAGTAGTTCTCGGACTTCCCCGGTGGCACAGTGGTTAAGAATCCGCCTGCCAGTGCAGGGGACACGGGTTCAAGCCCTGGTCCGGGATGAGAAAGCCCGCGCACAGAAACGAAGACCCAAAGCAGCCATAAATAAATAAATAAATAAATATCGCTTTTAAAAAAAACCTCTCTTTAGTAGTTCTGCATCAAATGAGCCTTCCAGGAATGGATGTTGAGACAGAGTTACAAGTGCAAAAGGCTTATGGAGTGGGTGGTGGGAAGAAGCCTGTGAATGGCAAAAAGGGGAGGAAGTAGGACAGGGCAGGGAGAGCCTCAGACTGCAATGCAGATCTGACAAAGTCTCAGCCAACCCCTCAGAGAGCGTTAGATCAAGGGCATCCCTCCACAAGCCACCATTGGGCAAAAATGGTTAGGTCCTAATGCCCCAAGAGTACAGACTTGCTCAAATGCCCTGGCCAATCCAAGGGTTCTATAGCTAGAGTATGTCATCTGACTTCACTCCCCACAAATAAACAGCAAGTTCTTGGCTGAAGAGCTATCTCAGCCCTGCACCTCAGTGGTGGCCACCGATTCTCAAAGACTTGCTATAGCACCACCTTCTCTCTAGTGAGCACTGAGTTAGCATATGGATGGTTATGCTTCTCAATGACTGGAAATTTGACTCTAAATCTATCAATTACCCATAAGACAGGTTAAGCAACTTCAACTACTCCACATTTTAAACAGCTGAAATTAGTTAAGGTGTCAAAAAAAAAAAAAAACTATGACCACCAAATGTCATTTGTTTGTATGCACAGACACAAAACGATCCTAGTTTTCACAACAAGCTATTATTTTGAGACCTGTGTAGGCAACCATGAGAATGTTTATTGTGTGAATAAATTACAGCTTATCATATTACATAGTGGAGAGAGACAGGGCAACAGCAGGCAATAGTGGAGAAGGAATGTATTTACAGTCAAAACTAGGTCTGAATTCCAAACCTGCCATGAAAGGCTGTATGTCTTCAGGAAAAATTACATAGTTTATTTGAACCCCAATTTTCCTCACCTGTAAAATAGAGTTAATAATACACATCTCACAGCCTGTGCATATAGTGGAAGAATCTCTATGATGGATTAAACAAGCATGTGTTGATTCCTAAGGACGCTTGGTTGTTCCTGACTGTTCTGCAGCCATTTTCTACCTAACAATGCTCAGAAGGAAGACGTCACCGTCAAGCTCTGAGTTCCGAAATAAAGTGTTGTTTGCTTAAGTCTACAGGGAGATAATAGCCTTGAAACCCAGACTGATTCAAGAAAAAGAAAACGGTGTCTCAGAACTCCCACAGTTTGTTTTTTTTTCCTTGCTTTTTTCTCTCTCTTATTTATGTCTTTAATATGTAAGGAACTGGAACTTGGAGGAGTCACTGTATGGAAATCACAGAGAGGGGAGAATAAAGGATAAGACGTGGGGGAAGCCACACTTTAAAAGGAGAAGGAATGTTCTCCTGATTACACAAAGTAACTTGGAAAAATTTAGAATGAATGAGACCAGATGCTCCCTGGCTCTCTAAGAAGGGAGCTAGGACAATCCACCCACGCCAGGACTGGGTGCAGTGACTGAACCTCAGGATTGTAAGTAGGGATCCAAAGACACAAGGCCCAGAGATGGTGTTGTCTCTCTGTAGTTACTACCTCCAAGGTCCAGCATGATCCCTTGTGGATTTTTAGCTTTACCCACAACTACTTTAGTTACTATAAGTAGTAACTTATAGTTTACTCTAAGTTAACTTTACTACTACTTTAACTTTACTACTTAAAGTTACTATAAGTAGTAACTTTATTAGACTCTACATATTTTATCCTAATTTCCACATACCATCAGTTTTCTGCTGGGAACACTGCTTTTACAGATGTTAATATCATAATGTCAGAAGATCACACCTACCTAGGAAGATTATAGAAACCAAATGCTTTTCTTAGACCATGAGATAACAAAGAGCTTAGAATTGTTTTGGAAAATAGAAATGCGTACTGAAATATCCTAGTTTCTGTGTCAGACCGAGTTCTGACAAATATGACAGAACTTTTAAACTAAAAAAAATAAAAGTCATATTCATTTTTAAATTCACAGTTAAAAAATAATAATAATTTCTTTAAAAATAGGTTTCTTTTCCTGTTTCCTTCCCATATAATTCAATGCAAAATGATTTGGTGGGACTGAGTAAGGCAGGTGTCTGTGGGTGGAAGAGGCAGATCAAGGTAGCCCAGCACAGGAGTTAGAGTCTGAGCCGAGTAAGGAGAGCAACTGCCTGGCAGGGCTGCCCAGCACAGAGGATGGGAGCCCAATCAGGTGTTGGAGGGCACCCCAGGGGAGGGGCAGCCTGCCAAGGATGTCAGAGTCTGACTGGCCTCTGGAAGGCATTTGTGCGGGAGGGTTACCCTGTGGGGTTACTGGAGCCTGAACAGGGTAAGAGGAACCTACACGTAGGGGGATGGTGGTATGGGCAATCGGGTATAGGATGTCAGAGCCCAGGAAGGGTGAGGAAGCATCGATTCTGAGGGCATCCCAGCACAGTGTGAGAGCCTGAGAAGGCAGGGGAGGGTTTCTACGTGGGGCAAGAGGCTGGCCCAATGCAGGGCCCCAGAGCCTGGACATGGGGAAGAAGGCATCCATACAGGGGAATGACAGCAGCAGCCCAGCCTGGGAGTTTGCAGCTCAAGCGAGGAGAGGAAGGCATCCATGCAGCAGAGAGAGGAATGGCAATGTAGGCAGAGGGGTGTGTCACAACCTGGGCACGTGAGGAGGGTCCCCAGGAGGGACTGGGGCTTGGCTGTGACAAGGGTCCACTGGAGGGTATGAGAGCCCAAGCAGGGTGAACAGATGATCTTTGCAAAAGTGAAGGGTGGCCCTTGTGGCAAGGGATGGTTTACATGCAGAGAGAATGATCAAATAAGTAAATGCATTAAGGGTAATGAATTCGGGAGTCTCACTATTAGGAAACAGAGTTTCTAAATATAAAATGAGAGGAAACCAGAATGGACCCTGGAGTGTCAAATTGGAATTGGAGGTGCTGATATAATCTCATGGTTTTTCATATATAAATAGCTGAACACAGCCATGAGGATTATGTAAATGTGTATGTGTGCATATCTAGAGTACGTGCATATATTCCCTAGCTCTGTCCACAGAAAGGACCTAAGATCTGAGTCATGCCAATAGCAATGATCAAACATAGCAGTTGCATCTTGGTCTCTAAATAGTACTGTTTGCCAGTAAAAGGAGTCAGAGTTACTTGGAGACATGGCTGAATCTCGGGCTGAGACAGGGACAGTACAGAATGAGCCTGGAGCACCTTTTTTGGCCAGTATAAAGAAGTATGCAAAGGTGGATGGGGACATATCAAGAGGACACATGTGCCAACCTAGAAGGGCTCCCATTTGTCAAATCACAGACAATTAGAGCATCAAAAAATAATGAGTAATGGACAATGACCTACTGAATAAAAGAAGAATCCAAGTGTCTACACTGATATAAATATATCAATGAATAAATTGAAAGGCTGATGAATAATGGGATATTTACATATTTTCATACATAATACCTCCCTTCAAAACCCTCATCAACCACAAAGGAAAGAGGAATAATTTTACGATGGAGAAGACCGATAGAGTCCACTTAATCAAGCGGTCAATGTTAATATCCCTAGTAACAGGACAAGGGGAAATGATGTGTGCCTGACAGGAAACAAGAAGAAGGACACAGCACCACTTCAATGGTATTCCTACCAAAGGTGCATATCATGAATCTACCGACAAAGAAATGGCAGACCAACCCATATCAAGGGACTTACTACAAAATAACTGGCTGGTAACATTTCAAAAATATCAAGGTCATTAAAGTGCAAGGAAGACTGAGAA
Organism: Physeter macrocephalus; assembly: GCF_002837175.3. Lineage (NCBI taxonomy): Eukaryota > Metazoa > Chordata > Mammalia > Artiodactyla > Physeteridae > Physeter > Physeter macrocephalus. The sequence goes on from NC_041228.1 coordinate 13,210,689, forward strand.
ATTGCTCCAAGCTGAAATAAACTAGAGACATGCTATCTAAAAACAACTATTGTAGAACACTTGGAGAAACTTAATTGGGGCTTGAGGATTAGGCAGCAGTAATGTATCAATGTTACCTTCTGATTTTGAGAGCTGTTTTGTGATCATAGAGAAGAATGTTCTTATGTACAGAAAATAAACATTGAATGATTTGAGGGTGATGGGATATCATGTTGGCAAATTACTCTCAAATGGTTCCGGGGGGGGGAAGGGAAATTCTTTATGCTGTACTTCCAAGTTTTATCTAACCTTGATATTGTCTGGAAATCACTCTGAAAAAGTTATTGGATTTCATCACAATCTAGCACTAAGTCTACTACCCCTCAGTCGTTTTGAATATGCAAACTTTGTCCTTAATGAGTATTTTTGCCTTTTATAGCTCCTTCAGCAAAAAGAACTCAGACCCATTCTTAGGAAGATAATCTAGGTCATATAATTTATAGGGTAACAGTTGGCAACCTGACAACCCCAGTGAGATTTCTCTCTCTTTTTTTAACTAACCGCTTCTACTTAGAAATAAAACTTTAAATATTCTGCTCTGACCTTTTTGCCTCGGAGGAGAGTTTAATTACCTGCCCAGTTTACATAAATTATGTTGCCTGTTTGTCTAAAATTGAATCCTGGGCAGAGATCAATATGGCCTCAGAAAAGCCAGAGCAAATGACTTCTCTCAAATGCCATCAAAGGTCACCAGAACCTTTCCTGCTTGGATGGGGACACATTCTGTTCGACAACCTGGAGCGTGTCACAGGCCTGCTGCCTGCTGCCTTGGGTACCAACAACAAGAGCATGATTGATCATCAGTTAGAGGACACTGGGTACAAACTCCCTCAGGAGTCAGCTCTGTGGAATTAATTGAATACCATGATGAGTCTGATTCATCACTCTCCAAAAAGAAAGGGGAAAACGGCACAGAACACACCCAGAGCTTGATGCATGAGGTTTCGTGGAGGTTAACTGCAATTTAGATTCAAGACCCTGATGGTCACAGACAGTGCATGTGCTATTTGGTTGCAGATGCACAAAATAATCCAGGCAAAAAATACCTTTCAATCTCTTTATTCTTCTTCCTCTTAGGAAGGAGCTACTGGTGACGGCCAACTATGTGTCTGGCTCTATTCAAATAATCACACTATAAAATATTTCATGGTAGAGCTATAAATAAAGTGTAAAATGCTTTTAGACAGCAATAGAACTTTCATCTGGGAGGTTCAGAGAAAGCTTCACAGAGGGTATAATGTTTGATTGGTAACTAGAAGAAGGGATATAATTGTGGTGAATATTTGGAAAATGAATGCAAGAGGAAATAGCAAGAGCAATGTGACAGGAACTGTGTAAATTTGAAGCCCAGCAATTACTTCAATACAACCAGAGCCACAGGGAAATAGTATTGGAAAGAGAGAACAGCTCATGGATGCTGAAGTCAGAGCCTAAGAAAAAATATGCATGTAGTGTAAAGCCAGAGGGAGAAGAATCAACAAAGAAGAAACAGAAACATGTAGCAAAGTTGGAGATTTCCATTAGCTTAAAGACAAAAGAAGGAGAGGAAAAAGTGCTGAACAAGGTCAAAATGTACACAGTGGTCAAGACAGTAGAATTGAGAAACCAGTGATAATGTGATAGCAAGAGCAATTCCAGCCTCGAAAAACATGGAGCACATCAGATCTCAAGGGAAAGGAAGAAACTGTTGAAAGTCAATGTAGTAGGTGTGGATTGACGTTTCTCATAGTTTGGTGGTGAATGGAGATAGGATGGAAGTAAAGATAGCAGTGCAAAGAGAAAGAAGAAGAAGAGAGGTAAGGGGATTGATCTGCTAATGAAAAGCAAACCATCGTGGTAGGCAGAAGGGTTGGCTGCAACATAGAGAGATTGGCGCTCTAAGGAAAACAGCTGATAACTGTTATATCAAGTTCTCAAGGGGGTGGTGAGGAAATAGAATTGAAAGTATAAGAGTGTCTCTTCCAGAAGAAGAAGGAAAGAAATGATAAGAAATTTTAAGATAGGTATGATGATGAGTGTTTGTGGAAAAGAGATGAAAAAATCCAAAATATGTGGCTTTATTATTTTATATACATGAACAGGTGAGATAAATGTGCAAGAAGAAAAGGAGGTGTAAGTAAAGAGAGGTGATTTGTGGGATACACAATCAATTGTGAATAGCAACTCTTGCAGGGGCACAGATTTCAATCAAATGCAGAAAGCTTTTGTGTTAATAGAAGAACGAACCATATTAGGGCAGGATAAGGTAATTATTGTAAATTACTGTAACAAAAAGAACCCAGAGAATTCATTGGCTTACAGAACAAGATGTCCATTTCTTTCTTATGCCCAGGGTGGGGTATCCAGGTTATCTGTGGCTCTTCCCCACTCAGCCACTTAAAAACCTAGGTTTGCAATGGCTTTGTCATGTTCAACATGTGACTTCCAAGTTTGCTCTGTGTCATCATCCCAGTAGAAAAGATCTTAGAAGAATTTGCATGGGAGGTTTTATGTCCAGACCTGGAGGTGGAACACATCATTTCTGCTCAAATTTCATTAGCTAGAAGCCAGTTCCATGGCCGACCTGATGTGGGTGAACAGCTAGTAGTCTCTGTGGAGAGATCTATGACTATATGCTAAGAGATCAGGACCCATGTTAATATGCCAGATCTCCTAAAGCTTAGAAAGTTCCTCCCCAGAGACAGACCATACTAAATTATTCATGATATAAGCTTCAAAGTTTGTAGAACATCAAGGGCCACAGGCTTGCTGGAGCTCTCCTTGGTGCTGAACCCTGTATAGCGCCTGGATCTCTCCAATATAAGTAAGATTCCCACAGAAAAGGGTGAGGAGCAACATGGTACATAGACCTTGAGGTGATATATTAAAATTAATATTGTTGCTCACACAGAAATTTCCATTGAACACTTTAAGGTTTGTCCACTTGATGAGAATGGTTGAATGAAGGAGTGAAAAGAGCCTTGGACTGAGAATTAAATAATCTGGGATATAGTCCAGTTGTTGTCACTAATTCTCCAATGATCTAGCCAAGTCACTTCTTTCTTCTGCTTCTCAATTTTCCCTCTTTTAAATGCTGCTAGTGGGCTCAGTGGATCTTGTAAACTTTCCTAGTTCAAAAAAAAAATGTGTAGTAAGGCCTTTTAGAGTTGGCAATGTTTTCTTGCCTCTGTATCTCATGAAGGAAGAGCCCCAAGTAAGTGTTCAGCTGTAAGGCATTCTCAAACACTGATGTCTGGAATACAAATTATAACTCCTTTGTGGAAGGTAGTTTGGTACAGGTTTCAAGAGCCTTAAGTAAGCTCATGCTGAAGGAAATATAAGAAACCTTGGTGTCTGCAGAGAATTATATATAATTACATATAATAGAGAAAATTAAAAGCAATCAAAATGTCCAAGTTCAATAGGAATATTAAATACAAGGAATATATGCTGTCATTAAAAATAGGGGTTTTAAAGTTTAGTTAACATAATGAATATTGAGGAGTCATTAAAATGTTTGGTTAATTATTTAAGGTAATAGAAGTATGCCATAGGTTTCATCTCTAAAAATGTCAGCCCCTCCCAACACTCTCTTGCCTTTCCCCTTAGCTCCTATTACCACCTGAAATCTATACATTCTGCTAATCATGTTTATTTTTGTCTCGCCAAACTGGGAGGTATGCTTCATGAGGGCCGTAATATTTTTGTATCTTTTGCCCCTTGTTTTAACCCCCATTTCCTAGAAAATTACTTGGAAGAGAGTTAGTATTCAATAGCTATTTGCTGAATAAATGATTTAGTGTCAAGTGAAAACGCAGATAAACTTAGATACAGAGCACGATGATTCTAATTTTATAAAGTTAACATATATGTATATGTGAGTCCGAATATGTCTTGGCTATTTGTCATAAGTTTATTTTGTCTTGAAATGCAAAAGTATAAAAGAGGTATAAAAAACACTCATTTTAAAAAACTCAGGTGATTTTATTTGACTTTAAATTCAATGTGATTATCTGTGATATTTAGTCGTGTCTGTGCATTTGTGTGTACATGTGTGTTATGTGTAATAATGCTATGTTGATAATTCTTGGTCCCTTCTTTCAAATTGTGTGGCAGTTTGACTCTTTTTAATCTTCTTTATCTCCATTGCTTCCCCTGTAGTCTCTAAATTTCCACCATCATCTCTCTCTTGAACTGCCACAAAGCCTTTTAACAGGTCTCTCTGTCATCACTCTTGATCCTACAGTCTACTCTTCGTACAGCTTTACAGTTTTTTTTAATTTTATTTTTTTATATGCAGCTGTTAGTAGTTATCTATTTTATACATATTGGTGTATATATGTCAATTCCAATCTCCCAATTCATACCACCACCACCACCTCCCCCCACAACCCTTTTCCCCCTTGGTGTCCAGACGTGGATGGACCTAGAGACTGTCATACAGAGTGAGGAAAGTCAGAAAGAGAAAAATATCGTATATTAACGCATATATGTGGAATCTAGAAAAATGGTACAGATGAAGCGGTTTGCAAGGCAGAAATAGAGACACAGATGTAGAGAACAGCTTTACAATTTAAAACTGTAAAATTGATCCTGCTATTCTCCCATTAAAAACCCTCAACAGCTTACCTTCACACTCAGAATAAAATCCAAACTCCTTATTAACTATGGCCTAAAGACTCTGGACAAATCGCCCAACTTCATCTCTTGCCCTCCCACTCTCATCTCACTTTATTGTACTTTTTCCCTTGTCTTCAAAACACAAGATCTTAGGCTTCTCTCAAACCTTTGTACTGATTTCCCTCTGCCTGAAGTGCTTTTCCTTCAGATCATTTCAAGCTGGCTGCTTCTCATTCTCTAAGCCTCCAATCAATATCACTTCTCAGAGCGGTTTCCAGGACCACCCATCCATCCATGCCAGTTCCATGTGAGTCACTGCCTTCCTACTGCCTCACTCATTGAAGTTAAACATTTACCTTTGTCTGAAATTGTGCACTTATTGTGTGTATCTGTCTCTTCCTCTAAAAATTAAGTTTCCTGGGGGCAGGAAAATTATCTGCCTTCTCTATATTCCAAAACCTAGCATGGCCCTATATATATAGAGTTACTCAACAACTATTGGTTCAGTGAATGAATCAATGATTCTGACCTTTGCTCATAACTGCTCCAAGGTGTAGTATTTCTCCTACTCCATCCTTAGTATCTTCCATTCCCATTCCTGCTAATTAACCTCATTATGGCTCTTTGACCTTACTTTCATAAGAGTTTTTCAGTCTTATTGAGGTATAATTGACAAATAAAATTATAATATATTTAAAGTATACATCATGTTGATTTAATATACATACACATGTGAAAGGATTTCTCCCATCTAGTTAATTATGGTATCCATCACCTTACATATTTATCTTTTCACATTTGGGGTGAGAACATTTAAGTTCTACTCTGTTAGCAATTTCAATTACACAGTACAGTATTATCAACAATAGTCACCATATTATATTCAATACATTGGATCCTCAGACCTTATCCATCTTGTAACTGAAAATTTGTACCCTTTTACCAAACTCTCCCTATTTCTCTGATCCCCCAGCCCCTGGCATCCATTCTTCTATTCTCTGTTTCTTTGAGTTTCACTTTTTTTTTAAATTCCTTAGAAATGATACCATGCAGTATTTGTCTTTTCTCTGTCTAGTTTATTTCACTTATGCATAATGCCCTCAAGCGCCATCCGTGTTGTTGCAAATGGCAAGATTTCCTTCTTTCTCTGAAAGCTGAATAATATTCATATATGTATATATAAAACATCTTTATTCATTCACTCATTCATGGGTACTTAGGTTGTCTACATATCTTGGCTATTGTGAATAATGATGCAATGAACATGGTAGGGCAGATACCTCTTCAATATCTAGCTTTCAATACTTTTGGATATATATACCCAGAAGTGGAATTGCTTGATCACGTGGTGATTCTATTTTTAAGTTTTTGAGGAAGCTTCATACTGTCTTCCATTGTAGCTGCACCAGTTTACATTTCCACCAAGAATGCACAAGAGTTCCTTGTTCTCTGAATCCTTGCCAACACTTGCTATCTTTTGTCTTTTTGATGACAGCCATTCTAACACCTGTGAGGTGATATCTCATTGCAGTTTTGACTTGCATTTCCATGATGATTAGTGATAATGAGCACCTTCTTTGTATCTATCGGCCATTTGTATGTCTTCGTTAAAAAAATGTCTATTCAGTTCCTTTGCCCATTTTTTAATCAAATGGATTGGTGGGGGGTGCTACTGAGTTGTATGAATTCTTTGTGTATGTTGAATATTAATCCCTTATCAAATATATGATTTGCAAATAATTTCTCTGGTTTCTCTTCAAATCATATAAATCTTCTACCTGTTACTTTCATAAGATTTTGAAGCAAGGCTTGGACTTCAAATGATAAAAGCATGGGTAAAGATATGAGCAGAGGACATTCCAGGATGAGGACATGTATGAGAAAAGGGATAGAGAAAGGTAAGGAATTTGATGATGTTCATTAAAAGCTATTGTAAAATCTATAGTCATCACATTAATCAGAACTCTTGTGTTAATAAGGGACAGTGTTTTAAGCCAAAAAGGAAATTTATTAGCTCATCTTACAAGAAAATTCAAGCATTGGCTTCAGGCATTGGTGCATCCGGTGATCAAAGAATGTTATCAGAAATATTTTTCTTTAATCTTTCATACTGTTTCTTTTGTGTTGGCATTTTTTCAAGTAATCTTTTCTTAGGCAAAAATGACCACCAATAATTTCATCTTAAATCCTAATAGCTTAGCAATATAAATAAATTGATATCAATTCTTTCCTAATAGCTACAGAAAAATTTCAAAAGGTTTCTGCTGGTCAGATGTACTTGTTAACCTATTGCTTCCTAACCAATCGCCCTAAAACTCATCATTTAGGACAATGATATTTCATTATTGCTCATGAGTCTGCAGGTGGGACTAGTGGTTCTGATAGTCTCAGTGGGGCTCATTGGTGCATCTGAAGTCAGCTGTGGGACAGTTGGCTGCTGATCTCATCTGGGCTCTCAACTTGTTTGGGCAACGGCAGACTGGCTGTTCTAGAGTAACGTTAGCTAGAACAACCAGGCTCTCCTCCTGTGTTTCTCACCCTCCAAAAACTTAACCCAGACTTTTCTCATGGCAGTTGCATGGTTCTAAGAGAGAGGGTGGAAATACACAAGTCAAATTGAAGTCGGTACTTAGAATTAGTACATTACTTCTGCTGCAATCTATTTGTCCTATTAAGTCACAAAGCCAGTCCATATTGAAAGGACTAGGAGGAACTTAATGGGAAGAGGTTTAAAGTCACATTGCAAAGGCATGGATACAGGGAAGGTGAAAAATTGAGATCATTTTTACAATCAATCTCATACTGGACTTAGGTCAGAGTCCTATCCTTAAATTAGTTCCTATGAACCAGGTGTGAACAGAAAGCTTAGCAGTAATGGTTTCTAAGGGAAAAGCGAAATGCTGTTCCCATAAGTGATGATTAGAAAGCAAACTCAGCCGTTTTCCACTACATGGGATATACAAGCAGGAAGTCAGTTTGTCATAGTGTTTTAGAGCATAAGGTTTTGATTCAGACTGTTGATATTGGAATCATAACCCTGCCACTTCCTCTGTGTGTTTAAAACATTACCTAACCTCCCCTATCCCAGTTTTCTCATCTGTAGGATAGAAATAATCACAGTCCTTCTCTCCTGGAGGTCTTTTGAGGATTAAATCAGACAATACAAGTTAAGTGCTTTCAAGGGAACCTGGTACTTAGTAAATGTTCACTAAGTCTTAGCTGTTTTGTATTATTATTTGGCAAAAGTCAAGTTGTGAAATATTATGACAAATAGAGCGACCTATCAGGAACATCATTTAAAGGAGGAAGCTTGACTTTCTTTACAATGATGGAGTGAGATTCCTCCCTTTTATTTCCACTATACTTGCCTTACTGAATTCAGTTTCTAGTATCATATTAGAGCCCCAGGGGAAAAATACCCTTCCATAAAGAAATTTAGGTAAATTTCAGGCTTAAGGAAACAAAAGCTATAAATATGAGTTTGTGGCAAGGACACAAAACTGTGTCAGCATGGTAGCAGGGTAGTATGGAGTTCATCATCAATTATTAAACAAGGTCAATATTTGTGGCACAGAGAAGCCTTTTAGCATATATTATTTATGCAGATGGTTGTAATAGGTTCTCCATCCTTGAATAGGGAGATTTGAGAGTGGAATACTATTAACAAGAAAACTACTTGGCACGGGAAATAGGATATCTTCTTTTCCAGGAAATTGTTTCTCTCACTCTCTCTTCACTATCTTAATTCTAGAGAATCTCTATTAGAGATTCTATTAGAATCTCTAATAAATCTGTAATTACTATGCTTCTCCATGCCTTATATTATGGAGAAGGTGTATAGGGAAGGAAGAAGAAGGTTCTAGGAAAAAAATAATATGGGTTCTGGCCCTCAGGAAGCCTACAATCTGGCTGAGTAAATATAATTTCAAGTATGAAGCAGGAAAATGGTCTATATTAACACATGTTGTAACATGGAATAGAGACAGATATTTAGTGGTTAAGTTCAGACAAGAAGTGGTCAGCATGAGCTAAAGAATCATGATGGGCATAACAGGGGACGGCATTTCCCCCAAAGTGTGATTGGGAGGCAATGAATCCCACCCATTAAATAAACAGAGCATAGCTCAGGACAATGTGAGATCATGTCCCTATGGTCCGTGGGAAGAGCATGCATTGTGATAGTCCATTGACAACCAGAGAGGTTAGAAAACACACAGGGCTTTTAATGGTTACCTGTTAAATGACCTGATGGGGGATTCGTTCTGAATGTCAAAAGATTAGTATCATTAAAAATGAGCAAAAAGAAGAGGCAAGGGACAGAAATCAGAATTCACAGAGATTGGAACCAGCTCTATTGGACTCTTCCTCTCAATCCCCGCCCCTGCCCCACTTTGTTTGACTTCATCGATCCTCAGCATCCCCATCTGTAAAATGGAAATTGCAATAGTAGCTACTGCATATGGTTACCATGAAATCTAAGTAAAGTGGTTAACACAGTGCCTGCCACAAAATGATGATTCAATAAACGTTAGCGCTATTAACTTCTCTTATTATAGGTATAACTTGGGAAGTCATAGAGTCAGAATGTTAGAGCTGGAAAAAATAAAACACGCCATCAAACCTAACTCAGTGTAATCTAGAGGTATGAAGTTCTCTTCTAACTATCTTGCTTCTGAAGACGAGGTGGAAATTCAACCAAGTTGACCGTGAGTTTTTTATTTGCATTTTTCTATTGAGATGTATGTCTATTGATTTCCTCTACAGAGGGCTTTTATGAGACCAACTTAATGCAGCACGTTTCCCCATTTTCATCAAGGATTGTAACCAAGGTCAATCTATACAGAGATGGGCTTTCAGCAGAAACAGTGATTTCATCATGTTCAATGAGTTTCATTGAAAAACTCTTCCAGATAATGATGAGAGTAAAATATGCCCAGGTTCCCCTTTTGTCCCTTTATTAATGAATTTGAGTACACAGAAACTCAATAAAAGTGACAGAGAAGGCTCATGAGCGTCATTGAAATCATCCTTACCAGGGGCAACCTGCATATCACAAAGCCAATTTTCCATTAATAAAAGACCATACCCAGAGCAGGATCCCACTCTCTACTGCATTTGTACTATGAGTAGTAGAAGCGGTTCATCTGAGTGGTGGCAGAGTCCCAAGCGTGCAATTTGAGCTCTGTTGCTACGGGATTTCATTGGCTTCACTCTGGTCTTGGCTTGGTCCCTTCCTGGTCCCCACTTTTGACCAGATTCAAACCCTCTTGCCTAGACTATTGAGAGAGCCTCATAGCTGGTTCTCCTACCTGTTCTCTCTTCTTATCACCAGTCCGTTCTCCACAGGGCTGACCAAAATATCTTTCTCAAGCACAGACCTGCAAATTCCCTACTTTTTTAAAGATGCTCAGTGGCTCTCCACTTTACCTCTTAGCTTTTATTGCTGCTGTTACTGTTGTTGCTATTATTGCCATTAGAATCACCATCATCCTCATCATCATGATTATCATTTCCAGATAAAATCCAAACTCCTTTAAATACAATTCAAGATCTTCAAAATCAGTCACTGTTTCCAGCTTTATAATAATTAAGATAACTGCCGTTTATTGAAAGTTAATACATCACAGGTCCTGTGCTCAATGGTTTACTTTCATTATCTCATTTCATTCTTACAACAATCCTGAAAGGTAGTCTTATCATACCCATTTATCAGATGAGGACACTGAGGCTAGGAAAAGTAATGTATCTTGCTTAAGGTCACACAGTCAATAAGCAACAGTCAGAATTCAAACCCTGATTTGTTTCACTCCCAAACCCAGGCTGTTAACCACCATTCTCTCAGCCTCATCTCTGATCACCTCTCCCACACTCCCGTCTCATGCACACCTGACTGCTGGCCCCTCTAAGGAAAACTGATCCCGCAAATCTTTCAGGCCTTTGCACATACTTTTGCTTCTCCATGGAGTGCTGGAACATCCTCCAACCCATCACAGCAAGGGAGCCACCTCTAATGTCACTCTAGCAGATGCTGTGAGCCTCTGGCCCAGTGTCCACATACAGCACTGGGTACACTCATCTGTCAGGGGCTGCAGGCGCTGGATGCTAAAGCCAACCACTCATAGCTCCCTTCCCCAGAAAGATTGCCCTTGTCTTTCCTAGAGATGTACAGGATGTGACCACACAGACACACACACACACCCAGGGCAAATGATTGCCTGATGAAGGGAAATAAAAGCTCAGGCCCCTTGCATTAGGTAGGACAACCTCTGTGGTGCAATTTGAAAGCACATTTTTGCATAGGTCCTTGCCCTGTCCTATCCTACTTTCCTTACTACTTGGCTCTCTAAGAGTACACCCTAAATTAATCCTCATCTCAGGCTGCGCTTCTAGTGAATGGACTTAAGCCAGGCTCTTCCTCTGCGATGCCATTCCTTACCTCCCCAGAAAGACTTTATATTTTCAGCATCAATGCTCATAGAACATATTTCCATTATGGCATTTAGCATAGCATTTAACATTGTTCTGATAATATTGTACCGAAAGTCCTTCTCCTTCGATAGATCATTGGTTCTTCTAGGTCAAGGACTGTGCCTTTTGAAGCTCTGTACCCTCACACAGTGACAAACATTCAGGAGGCAGGCACTCCATTTCCTCCAGCTCACAGGAAACCCTCCGCCCTGCCTGTCAGACTGGAAGGGCCCTGATCCAAAGAGACTTGGCTGTTACTCTGTCTGTCCCATCTCCCAGCCCTCCTTCCCCACGACCCAGGCTCACATTATCAAGTTATGTTTAATTAATCTATTTTAGGGTCAGCTTTGCTTCTGCTTTCTCACCCACAGACCCTCACCTGTCTGTCTCCTTGCCCCACCTCTGTTTAATCTTCCTCTCTCCCTTACTTCTCAGACTTCACAGAAGTCCAGAATTTAGGAGTACAAATCATCTCATCAGAGCCAGTCCCTTGGCTGGATGCAAGTGTAAGACCTCTTTGATTTATGAATGTCATGCTCTTCAGAGGGAGGGAGAAATGTCCCATTAAATGATATCCATCTCCCCAATCCCATTAATAAGCTAATTAAAAAAGTTAAAGAGAAGTTCATGGAGAATAGACTGGCTTCTGTAATAGTATGTTGGCTAAATAAAATATTAATAAAAACACAACATGTGTCTGTGTCAGATTCCTCAGTGAGGAGGACTGAGATCGTAATTGACAATGTGAGTTTCTACTCATTTGTCTGAGGTGAGGCTGCAGTGTCCTTTCTATCTGAGTTGGTTTTGTCATGATCAAATAGGCTTTAAAACACTAGCCGGATAGCTAAAAAAGAATCATTCTGTGAGAATTAGATGTTTTAAATACAATGACTCAATTAATGGCCACAACAACCCTCTGTGCTAGCCAAGACACTGAAGCTCAGAGAGGGTGATTTAATTTTCCAGAGTCACACAGGTAGCAATTATCAGAGTTGGATTTGAACCCTAGTTGGTTTGGCCCCAAAGTCTACTCTCTTTTCACTGCACCGTATTTTATGAGGGCATGCTACAAATAGGGGCAAGATTTGAACAGAGAAGTGATGACTGAAAGGTAAAAGAGAAGGCCAGAAAAGGTCCTTTTGATTTAAATAAACTTATGAGTTGAGGAAAAAGCTGAGGAGGTAGACTGCATTTCCAGCAATAAGAGGAAGTCTTCTTTCAGCAGTCCAGTGTTCTATATATAGCATTTGGTAATATAAGAGATGAGAGGCTAGGTGGGTAGTCAGCATTAGTTAGTATTTGAGACAACTGACCAAGAATGTTGTGTAGCCAAAGCAAAGGAAGGATAGAGCAGAGGATGTGGTGCCTTTCTGAATGGGTGAACTTAGTCCAACGATCAAGAATGAGGTAATAAAATTCATCACTATGATCATAGCCATCAATTGGGAAAAGGAGAGTTCCCAGAAAAAGTAAGGGCCACCACTTGTGAAAGCAAGGGATTACAATACAGGGTCTTCCATATAAGGGAAAAGGCATGAATACAATTATTTGTTCTTGGTTTATGGAGAAGGAAAAAAATTAAGTGATAGCCAGACTAACAGGTTTACGTAGGATGTAGACGACAAAATTCTTAGGTTTGCAAGACAACCACCTCTCCCATAGCCCCATAGCCACATTGGCTTCCTTCCTGCTACAGGACATTTGTACATGCTGCTCTCGCTGCTTCAGACATTCTTTGTCCGCCTCTTCACTGGGATATCTCTCACCTTTTAGAGCTCAGCTCACATATTCCACCCTCAGGGACACCTTCCCCACTTGGCTCACCCTCCTTCACCATATTTTTTTTTTTTTTGCTGTACGCGGGCCTCTCACTGTTGTGGCCTCTCCCGTTGCGGAGCACAGGCTCCAGACGCGCAGGCTCAGCGGCCATGGCTCACGGGCCCAGCCGCTCCGCGGCGTGTGGGATCTTCCCGGACCGGGGCACGAACCCGCGTCCCCTGCATCGGCAGGCAGACTCTCAACCACTGCGCCACCAGGGAAGCCCCAGGAGACGGATATTTTATAGCTTATCGGAGCACAGGCTCCGGACGCGCAGGCTCAGCGGCCATGGCTCACGGGCCCAGCCGCTCCGCGGCGTGTGGGATCTTCCCGGACCGGGGCACGAACCCGCGTCCCCTGCATCGGCAGGTGGACTCTCAACCACTGCGCCACTAGGGAAGCCCTTCACCATATGTTGAATGAAGTTTAGGTCTCTCTAGGTTTTCACGGCTCTCTTTATTTTAATTTATAGTAATGGCTGCTCATTGGATTAATTAATCAATTAATTAAACTGTGGTTATCTAGCTTATGGCTGTCTTTTGGACAAAGCTGAAATCCTCATGTGAGAAAGAGAGCAGCATCCTTATTCAGCACTATATCGTCAAAGTAACGCATGGTGTTTAAAATAGGGAGCAATACAAATGAACTTATTTACAAAACAGAAACAGACTCAGACATAGAAAACAAATTTATGGTTACCAAAGGGGAAAGGGGAGGAGGGATAAATTAGGAGTTTGGAATTAACAGATACACACTACTATACATAAAATAGATAAACAACAAGGACCTACTGTAGAGCACAGGGAACTATATTGAATATCTTGTAATAACATATAATGGAAAAGAATCTGAAAAAGAATATATATATATATGAAATACTTTGCTATACATCTAAAACTAACACAACGTTGTAAATCAACTATACTTCAATAAAATTTTTTAAAAATTACATTCAATGTTAAACAAACAAAAAAGTTAAAATAGAGTAAAATGGGGGAGCAATAAGTATTTCTGGAAGACAGGAAAGGAGGGAAGGAAAGAGAGACAAAGGTTTATTGACTTAAATTATGTTATAATCATTTGTTTACGTCTTTCCAAATGGCCTTTAAGCCTTTTGATTCAGGGAGTTTCTTATTTGTATTTATAGCCCTAGAAACCACAGTAGCTGGCATATAGCTAATCAATAAATAGCTATTAAAAAGATAAGCATTAAACCTGGTTTCTTAAATTTCCACTCCTTTCCCCATTCTTGGGAAGAGGACTGTTTTGAGTCTAGAGCAGGTCCTCAAGTGGAGGTCAAATGACTCTAACTCAGGCACGGAACTGATCTGTCTTATCAGGCAGATCCATGTGTAAGAACCAAAGTGCAAAGGGGACTGAACTGACTTGTGTTGGTTTCTTTAATTTGGTGTTTCACATGCTCTTTTTTTTTTTTTTGAATTTTATTTTATTTATTTTTTATACAGCAGATTCTTATTAGTTATCCGTTTTATACATATTAGTGTATACATGTCAATCCCAATCTCCCAGTTCATACCACCACCACCACCCCACTTTCCCCCCTTGGTGTCCATACGTTTGTTCTCTACATCTGTGTCTCTAGTTCTGCCTTGCAAACCAGTTTGGTGTTTCATAGACTCTTGTGGAACCAGTTGTTTTATTTGTTTGCTTGTTTGTTTTGTTTTTAAATTTTCAAACCATCACAGATGATACATGGTCCCATTTCGTGTGACTAGTTTAGGTATTATGGCAGCACCAAATTGCTATGAAAGTCTCTAAATGCTTACTTTCAATTTCTGTACTTTTGACTCTTGTGATGAAGAACCAGTTGTTTTATTTGTTTGCTTGTTTATTTGTTTTGTTTTTAAATTTTCAAACCATCACAGATGATACATGGTCCCATTTCGTGTGACTAGTTTAGGTATTATGGCAGCACCAAATTGCTATGAAAGTCTCTAAATGCTTACTTTCAATTTCTGTACTTTTCTCATCAGCTTTGGTCCACAGACTATAGAGCCCTGCTCTAATATACTGCTTTCTACAGTTCAAGCTGGCTATAATGGTTAACAGATTTCAGGTTTACATGACCTATCTGGAAAAAAAAACATAACATATTTTCCCAAGGCACAAGCTGGAAAACTACCAGCAGATGAATTGTGTTTTCAGTCAAACTTCCTAAGCTCAAAGGTGAGACCAAGCAGGAAAAAGTTACCGAGATGAGCACACAAGTAAATCTCTGATTGTGCTCCTACAAAATATATCTTTGTATTAAAGGAGTGATATAAATTATTTGTCTGTTCATTACTAGAATATATAGATGATACATCACAATTTAGAGCAAGATTTATAGAAATATGAACACTTAGGTACAGGCTGATAGTTTTCCCATATACTAAACTTCAATTATCATCAATCATACCTTAATCTAGCTTTGATTCTTACATTACCTCATTCATTCTTCATAGGATCCAGTCTTTGTGTGCTAAACAACTTCTACTTCCCTATGCAGAGGGCAGACCAATCTATCCATGCCGGCCTAGTCCAGTCCCTTGAGCAATGTTTTATATCGTACGAGTTCCTCTCTTCCATGAGATTCACTGTTTTCTCAAGTTGACCTTGCACAACACATCCAAGACAAGAAATCCTTCTAGCAATGCAGATGAGCCCCCTTTGTGTGTGTATGTGTGTGTGTGTGTGTGTGTGTGTGTGTGTGTGTGTGTGTAACCAATCCATTTATTACTGATCAGGCTAGAATACCTTCAGTAACAAAGAATGCCCAAATCTCAGTGGCTTAACAAAACAAAGGTTTAACTCTCACTTATGCTACGTGTCCACAAATAATCAGCAGTATCTCTGACTGAGGTTCCATTTGGACAGATGCTTTCATGATTACTTGGAAAAGGTTACATGTTAAATCATATCCTGTTCTTTTTTTAAATTAATTTTTATTGGAGTACAGTTGATTTACAATGTTGTGCTAGTTTCAGGTTGATTCACTTTTCTTTTGTGAAGTGAAACATCTTTCCTGCTTGCAATGTTTTACTTTGTTTCTGCCCCATGGAAAGAATGTAATTTCATGTAAAAACATTGGGTTATAGAATGTTCTTTGGGGTTTAGCAGGAAAAAGAACAAACAAAAACAAAATTCGAGGATAGTTGTGCTCCAATTGAGAAAAAAATTGCCTTGGCCGTGAGTTTTTATGTTACCATAATCTTCTCATCATCCCCCCTTTATTGAAGAATGTCTCATTATCACTCCGTTCATGGGAACATGATCCCAGCAGTTTTTATAACCTATTTTGATCCCTTAGAATCAACTGATTTTCTCAGTTAGGGAGTGATTCTTTTTTATTTCTCTCAGATGTTTACAAAATGCATTTCAGCCAAGTGAAGGATACACAGCGTTTAGGCACGGGGTTTGTTTCTCTCACGCTGGTTGCTCACTGGGTTTTATAGGTGTTCAAGGCAGGAGACTGTTGTAGACAGAAACAAGAATCCCAAGCAAGACAAAATAATAGGGTCCAGAGAGTAAAGATGGGGAACTGGGCCAATGGTCAAGCCCATGTTGACCGACCCGATTTAGCTGAGATATTAGAGGAATAAGAAGGAAACTTACTTTATGAACTTCTTTCTGAAGAAATTCTTTATCTCACTCTCATCCACCACAGTCAGTGACTCCAGTTCAATCAACCCTTCCTTTCAAATACCTGTGGAGATGGGGGCGGTGGGGTGGGGGTGGGGGCTGGCTTCTGAGGCTTCCAAAGTGCTTTGAATTGTTTGCAATACATTCTGAAACATCAAAATGCAAACTGAGCGCCAGCATGTTCCTCTCTTTTAAGAATGATTCAAGACTTTGTAAAATTGCTGAGACTCTGAAGTGTCATAGAATCTATTAGGTTCCCATTTAAAGTTCGTGTCTCATGATCAAAACATTCCCCCCTGAGACCGTGTGTGATCTGTCAGAGGGGAGTGACAAGCACATTGAAGGGGAGATGGGGTTGGATGTGTAAACCATGTGCAAGGTATTGGGCGAGGTTGCTGTAAAATATTATCTCATCAGATTGTCATCATGATCCTGTGAGCCAGTATCATAACCTCCACTTGATGGTGAGACTTAGAGTAAGTAACTTGCCCAGGTCACAGAGTAAAGCTGGCGTACTCTCTGAGCTCCTGGTTGGGCACCTGGCCTTCACTCCCTAGGGATTCCTTCCGGTCCAAGGATTTGCATTCCATTTATACATGGTTTACTCTCAGGATCTCAGTGATCTTTCTAAGTACGAATCATGTTATATCATCTTCATACTTAAAACATCCCAAAGGCTTCCTTGTGCCTCCACAAAACCTTACCATCACTCATGAAACTCAGGTGACCTGGCCACTAGCTACCTTTCCAAATGCCTCTTCCTCCATTCTGCCCCTTGTTCACTACAGTCCAGCAACCATGACCACTCCCCATCATTCAAACACACCCTCTCCTCCAACTAGATATTTTTTTTCCTCCATAAAATTGATCAGTACCAGAAAGTATCTTTTTTTTTTGTATTTATTCTCTAAACACTTTGCTCAAATATAAGTCCCTTCAAGGCAGAGTCTTCATCTCTACTCAGACTCAAGAGTAGTGATCAGCACAGAGTAGAAAATCACTCTCCACTGGCAGATTTTTCAGGTGATATTGTTTGTATATGCTCTTCCTTCTGCTCAAACACTCTTCATCTTTGCATGGCTAACTCCCATCCATCCCCTCTGCTTTCACCTGAAATGTCACTACCTTGGGAGACCTCCACTGGCTCCTCCAAGATTGCTCCTGTTTTATGTTCCATAATACCCCTTCCCTCACAGCTCCTACCAAAATCTGCAGCTATGGATGACTGATGGTTCTATGATTTGCATGTGGCTCCTCCACCAGATAGCACTACAAGGAAGGAACCATGTCTGTTTTATCCCATGGAGAACGTGCTGGGCCTAACAAAGGGCCTGGCATATAGTAGATGTTCAATAAACATGGAAATAAAGAATGAATAAATGAATGAGAACAGAGGAGGCAGATTCATGGAACAGTGTGGAGACTGCCTACCAACAACCTTAAAGTAAGTCTTCAATTGCAGCTACAATCATCTAAGTGGGACTGCATGTCAAGAAGGATAGTTTACAGAAGGACAAAAGATTTTCCACAAAGTAGCAGAGATGAAGGATGAGGAAGGGCAAATGGACAAAGAAGGTGTGTCATGAGTAGGATGACAGTTTCCTGTGCTATGCTTTTAGAGTCTCCACGTGTGGAAAAGAGACAAAAGCAGAAGACCAGAAGAAAAAGATAAAAAGGACCAAGAAAGAAGAGATGGAAAGAGGTGTCAGATTGGAGAGGCAGGAAGGGCAGGTCAAATGTTGAGAAGAAGAGATAGAGAACAGACAGAAGCTAGGTGGCTCATTAGAGCAGGGTGGAGTATTAAAGGGCTTCATGGGCCCAAACACAATCAACTGACAGTAACAAAATTGTCACACTGCTTTTTCTATTGGGATTTTGCAACCACATGAGAAACCTCTAAGCTTCTCTTCAAGTGTGATAGCTGCTACTGTGGTCTGGCAGAGATGGCTGCTGGCTTCTTATGGTACGTATTCCTCCTTCCTCCTTGATAACAGTAATACTCCCAGCCAAAAAATGACATTTCTTAGGCTCCCTTGCAGAGGAATGGCCAATCATGTGTAAGGCAAAGCATTGAAATGGAAATTCCATTGGAGTTACTTAACCATGAGCTGAATCAAGTAGGAGGTAAGGCCCACTGCTCTTGCTTATCCCACCCCATTCTTTCTGAGCGACTTGATGGTTGGAGCTCCAGCTGACACCATAGGCCGTGAGGCAGCCTTGAGATGCAAATAGGTACTAAGGAAGGTTAGGTAGGATAGAAGGAGTCTGGACCTCTGATATCCTTGTAGTCACTCTATCTACCTTGGACTTGACTTATGTGCATTAAAATGGAAGCCTTATGTGTTGGGTCACCATTTGGGGGGTTTTCATATATGCAGGCATACCTGATTCCACCTGATGCATGAAGAAAATAAAATTTGGTTCATATCCCATTCTCAATGCAAAATCACATTCAGAGCAATGAAAAAGGACAGGCAGTGATATCAAACAGATTTACTTGTTGTTTGACCTCCGGCAAGGGTCTTAACATCCCCGAGACTCTGTTTCTTCCTCTGTCAATTATAGTTAATAATTCCTTTGCAGGGCTTTTGTAAGGATTAGATCAAAGCATAGAATGTGCGTTGCACAAATGAGTAGCTCAATAGTTATTATAATTAAACAAAATTTCATTCCGTGGAAGTAAGTCAATGTACATTTATTTATTCAATCAATATTCTAAACAGTTATTTTGATGCCGAGCAGACAGAATTCCAGTCAGGATTATTAAGGCAAATAAGGCTGATTGGCTGAGACCAGATATTTTGAGAGATTCTACTGGCAGTTGGTAAACTGAGAAGAAAGAAGCAAATAGCCAAAACATAATTTTTGTATTTTAGTACAATTTCACGTTTGCTAAGTTAGCCATAAAACTGAAGGTGTGGCCCCCAACCCCACTTCTTGACACCTTTATCTGCGGTTGCTTCTAAGTTCCCAATCCCATTCATTACAGCTTCCTCTGATATTCACTTTAACCTGAGTTTCAAACCTTGGTGTACTTGATGTTTTGTCTGATAATTCTTTGTTGTGGGAGCTGCCCTGTGAGTGCATTACAGGATGTTTAGCAGCATCTCTAGGGGACCTCCTCCCCCTAGATGCCAGGGGCACCTCCTCCAAAACTCCTGACAATAAAATATGTCTTCAGACATTGCCAAATATCCCCTGGGCGGGGGGCAAATATGCCTCCACTGAGAATCAACACAAGGTGATTTTAACTCTCCCAGCACAGGGAAGTTTTGCACTGGGGTTGTATGCTTTGTGCTGGGGTTCAGCTTCACTGAGGACTAGCCTTGATCCACAGGTAGCATAGCTGCCAGAGCCCAATTCCTCCCTCACAGGATGCTTTCCTGAGACCTACTGCTTTTACCATAAGGGGCATTTAGACCATTGAATTTGAGTATGAGCTACAAAACCCCACACAACCTGACCACCTTCATTTTGCTCCCTCTCCACCTGGCTTTCAACCACCTTCCAGCCACACACTCCACCAGACAACATTAGGACTCGCTGCTGCAAGATTTCCTAGCACTCGATACTTCCATTTCATAGCACTTCTTATCATTGGAATTAACGCCTTGAAAAAGATTTGCCAAAGTCCAGTTACCCTGCTCAATTTTCAACCCTGCCGTGGGCAGGGCGTATGTCTGACCTGGCTTGTGTACATCTTGCCCATGACCTGGCATGAAGCAGGTGCTCAGCGAATGCTAAATGTTGACAAGACTAATTTTATGAGCAAAAGAAATTTTAAGTAAAAACAAATGTATTTATAGGAGACAAAGAACTTACTATACTTATCACCCTATGTCTTTTTAAAGAGTCCTTATATGTCAAAGAGAGATCTGAGCAACTGCAGAGCTGGCAATTGCCAATCTTCCTTCTGTCAGCTCCTCTTTTTTGTTCTATGAATTGAATTGATGGGAAAAATCAGAGACAAACACATCTGTCAGTCCTGGGAATATCACAACACAGTGCAAGTTTTGGAAGCTTCTGGAAGCGAGCCGATCCTGAAATTCACAATACATTCATTTTAAATGTCCATCATTTGGGTTCTTTCTAAATTGGAATGTGTGAAAAGAACTCATCGTTCAGGAGTGTTATTTAACACTTGATGTTTTCCAAAAGTTCTGTAATTTTCGGTTAATAAGATCAAGGAAAATACTTGTAGGTAAGTCTCTGTGAAATTTTTGTTTCAAAACAGAGATCACAAACTGAGATACTCAAGGTTATATCCAGCCAAACTTAGTGTTTACCTTAACCAGATTGAGACTGCCTGGAGAATGGTAAAATCAGTTGCCAGCATGAAAAAAACCAGAAAATCCCACATGAAGACCTAGATTTCCAGTTTTTCATAGAAAATCAGTAGATCAAACAGTACTGGCACTACCTTCTCTCATGCCAACATTTGGCTAGACTGGAGTGTAATTGCTGCCACTTAGCTGAGAAGCATTCTAGTTCTAATGAAGCCAGGACATCTGTTGGTTACCACCAGGCCCTTAGAGGCAACCTCCATTTTCTGCCTTGTCTTGTTCTTATCACTATGAGGTGTACATATTTTTAATACTCATCTCTGATATTAAAAGCCATGCAAATATGAATTCACATAGGCTTTATCTATTTCAAATCACAGAAATGACATTTTTCACTTTCGATGAAGAATTGGCCTCACTTCCCAACGTATGGAACTGTGCTGTTCAATGCGGTAGCCGCTAGCCACAAGTGGCTATTTAAATTTAAATTAATTTAAATCAATTGAAGTTTAGTGATGAAGCATTTCCTCTTGGGCATTTTAAGAAGGAATTAGATGTCATCATTACGAAAGACGTTGGAACCAGAATGCGGGTCCAAGCCAGGGTCTATCACAAGAGAAGTCAGATGGACCACTAGGCCCAACCTTGTATTCCCAAAGGCCTCAGAGGTACATGCTTTGATGTCATCTCCAGATGAGGTCAAACAGAGTCACAGAGCACACTGGTAGGACAGAGAGATGATGCTTTCACCATGGAGCATCAGACGTACAGGCCATCAACAAGCCCATGGTACAGTTTGAATTAATTCTTTACAATAGATTAGTTATAGGACATTTTTGTATTAGAAGTATTCATTTGTAAAATGTAGACTTTAAAATATGATCATTTTTGCTTAAAAAATTAATTTAAGTCAAGTGAAGTTTTTTTTTGATTGGAGTAAAATTGCTTTACAATGTTGTGTTAGTTTCTGCTGTACAATGAAGGGAATCAACTCTATGCACACCTATATCCCCTCCCTCTTGGACCTCCCTCCCACCCCCTCCATCCCACGTATCTAGGTCAGCACAGAGGACCGAGCTGATCTCCCCGTGCTATATAGCAGGTTCCCGCTAGCTATCTATTTTACACATGGTAGTGTATTCAAGTGAAGTTTAAACATCAATGCCTCAGCCACCGTAACCACATTTCAAGTGCTCCATGGCCACACTGGCAAGAGGCGATCATGTTGAAAAGCTCAGAGAGGAAACATTTTCCTCATCACCGAAAGTTTTATTGGACATTGCAGCTCTAGAATATTTCTGGTAAATGGAGAATGTAGAAGAAGAAAGAAGAACATGTGGACTTTGAGAGACTTGACTCACTGTGTGGGTTGAATGGTGTTCACTCAGAAATTCATATGGTGAATTCCTAACCCCCAGTACCTCAAAATGTAACCTTTTTTGGTGATGGGGTCTTTATAGAGGTAATCAAGGTAAGGTGTGGCCATTAGGATGGGCCCTAGTCCAATGAGATTGGTGTCCATATAAAAGAGTGGAAATTTGAACACAGAAGCATGCATAGAAGGAAGTTGATATGAAGAGACACAGAGAGAAGATGGCCATCTACAAGCCAAGGAGAAAGGCCTGGAACAGATCCTCAGAAGGAACCAACGTTGCCGACACGGTGACTTTGGACTTCAAGCCTTCAGAAGCTGGGACAATAAACTTCTTTTGTTTAAGCCATTCAGTTTGTGGTACTTTGTGACAACAGACTTAACACACTAAGACATTCATTTGTTGACTAAAACAGTGGCTGCCACACGCTTATTCAGTACTAAAAATAGCAGTAGGCATTTGAAGGACTATCAAGATAATTTGACCCTTCCTCTAAGAGACTCACAGCTTAGTAGGGGTGATAAAAACATCATCTAAAACATTATCTAAATATCTAAAAAACATTATCTAACTAGAACAAAAGTAGAAAGAGATAAAGGCTTTGTGAAACTGCTTGTGGCTCCTTGAAAGTAGCTAGAGGATTTTAGAGGATACCAGTTCTCCAGACCCTGCTGTAAGTGTTTATTATGATGAGGCTCAATAATAAGCTCTTCAAAAGAGTAAAATGTATTATTCATTTCAGTGGACAATGCATGAAGTAGTAGCGCTACCCCTTCCTCCCTGGCCCAGTCTCCCCCATCTTTTCACAGGCTGCGAGACCCCATTGTCTTCATATTCTCCTACACGGTGGATGCAGCAGGTGACAAATGATAGCAATCCTGCTCAGTCCACAACCTGCTGCTAATGGGTCCTCACCAACAGTGCTTCTCCTTAGCAAGTCTCCAGATACCAAGTGGAGCTTTCACATATCATCCAATCAGTAGGATGAGCACTGCAGGAAGCCTGGTTATAACCAAGGCTCAGCCTTGTCAGATTTCCCTGTATCCCAAAACCTTCTGAAAGTAATAGCCTGATCCTCACCGGTCCATCTCCTCCAAGGTCGTTTCATTAAAATCAAGGCCTTGTTTCCCATTACCTCCCTTATTTCTAGGACCAACTTCTTAGAATTAGGACCTAATCATCATTGGCTCAACTATTGGTTTCATTTAGAAAGGTAATTCACTTTCTTATCAGAGTGTGAAAGTTTACAGTCTGACACTCATTTGCTTTTTCCTCTCAAATTCCCAGACACAGTCACAAATAATAATGTCACTTGCTTAATTAAAGTCTTGTATCCTGTTCAGCCTCTCACTGTGGGCAGTGGCCATGTCTGTCATTGTCTATGTATATTCCTAGCAGGAAGCGCATACAGCAGATGACCGTTGCATGTTGAGTGGTTGAAATAATTTTAGGAACCAAGCATTTTTCATGTGAAAAGTTTCTCATTGTTAATAAGTTAGTTTTATAGACTACAAAAGGACCACCTTACTTAAGAGGATGGAAAAATGACTTCCTGCCAAAATGATCGTGAAAAGCTTTGTGGAGGAGACAGTATGGGAGTAGAATCTTTAAGGATGAGGGGACTTTATATACGTGAAATTGGAAGGAACAAATGATGTCGAACAACAAAAGCAAAACCCTGAAGGCAGGAATGCATGAAAGAGAATTATAATAAGTAAAATTGGAACAGTGAATTGTAAGCCAAGTTGGGAAACAATTTCGAGATTTTTTTTTTCTGTAAGTCATAAGGAATTATTGAAAGATTTTGAGACAGTGATTGATAAGTTCAAAACTTTCTTCAGGAAAATTAATTTGGCAGTAATGCTTGAGATTGACTGAGTAGAGCAAAACTGGAAGCAGAGAAAACAAGTATGAGAGAAGGATGTTTCTATGCCTCTATGTTTATATATTGCTTTTTATACAGTTGCTGTGGTTATTGTTCAGTATGGGCACATTCATCTGTCAGACTGGAGGAAGCTGACTATCATAGCAACAGAACGATGTTTCTGTACTTCATGTATTTTATGTTTATTTCCCTTCTGTTTAGTATTTTTTAAAGCCTTTGAAAATTTCCATCCTTCATTAATATGCAAGAGTTTCACCCACTCTTCAGTAAGAGTAGTGGTGATGGGTATGTCAATCAGAGCAGAGAGTTGAGTTCTCTTGGTCTAGTTTGGTGGTTCTCAACTTTAAGCTCACATTTGAATCTCATCTACACATGTTTTGAAACCCCTCAGTGCCCCAGGCCACACTCTGATTAATTAAGTTAGAGTCTCTTGAGAGTAGAACCTAGGCATCAGCATTTTCTAAAGCTCTCAGGTAATTCCAGTAGCAGCCAAGATTGAAAACCATTAGTCCAGAATCTCCCTCTTCTCCTGGAAAGTCTCCATCAAGAGATAAACCTTGGAGGTCTGCTTTTGCTTTATAAATATCCATAATGTTTTCCTTATGACTGAAAATCTGTTACTTCTATGAGAGAACAAATGTGGGCCTGAATTAAGGTAATGGTAGGAATGACAGAAGATGGCATGAATGATATCACAGTGGAAGAACTAACAAAAAAGAACTGGATTCAAGGGTAGGGAAAGGAAAGTTGAATCAAAGTTAGCACTGAGCATTAGAGCCTATATCACTAGGTCTAGCAGGGAGCTATCAACAAAATAAGAAAAGGGATGGTGAACAAGTTTTGTAGGAAAAAGATGAGCTCAGAATTGAAGAAATTGAGTTAGAGGTGTCAGCAGGACATAAGGTAGAGATGTCACACAAGAATTAGATATATATGGATGAAGCTTTGGAAAGAAGCCATAACTGGAGGAAGAGATTTGGGAATCAGCCACATTGAGATTAGTAGAAGATATAATCCTGGATGAACTACTAAGGGGAAGGCCCTAGAAAGAGAAGAGAAAGAAGCCAAGGACAAGTCCTACTCACACTTCATCACCCCAACCCATAAAGATCATCACTTCTCTTTCTATGGTTTTTAGTACTTTGTGCTATGTCAGAGAATTTCTCACATTACATTGATCTAATAATTGTCTCCCAGCTCCAGACTCAACTTTGTCAAGTGCAAGGCCATGAGCAATTAATCTTTACATTCACCAGTGTTGAACCAATGCCCAACACATAGTTGGCCAATGAATGAATATGAAAGTGAATTAATAGAAACTATGCAGCCCAGATCAGGAGCCACAGTGACGTCGCATGGTAGCATCCTTGTATTAACCTGGCCTGTCACCACCATGCTTACATTTTCTTACCAACCTTTGTTCCAGTCACCCAGGGTTCATTGTAACAAATAACATTAAACCAGGGATTTATCCAGTACTTACTGAGCACATGTTACCATGCTGGGCCAAATGAATAATGCACAATTTTTAAAAGACCTGGTTATTTACTTCAAGGAGCCCATGATCAAGCAGAGGAACAAAGTCACCTCCTCTGTGATGACTTTCCTGATACTGCCAGGCAGACCGAGACACTCCCTTAAGACTTGGTACATATTAAGACAGTAGCTTAACACATTTTCTTCTGATCTTCTGATACATTTTTCTCCTTTACAGAAGATGAAACACTACTCAAGAGAAACAATTGTCTAATTCATCTTTATACCCCAATGTCTAATACACCCACTTTGGACTACCTTTTGTTTCTCAGAATGCTGCTGTTTCTTCTGCTTTGGGGTATTTGCACATGCTATTCCCTCTAACTAAAATGTTCATCCTCAGTTCATCTAGTGTTAATCTATTTTGTCTTAAAATGTTCAGCTGATGTGTCATTTCCTCCAGGAAGCCTTCCCAGGCTCCAGGTTAACTCTGGGTTAGCTGGCCCTCCAAAATGATCCATGGCTCACAGTTCCTGTCTATGCCAACCATATTATACTGTTTGAATATTTATACAGCATTCCCACCCATTCACATTGTATCATAAGCTTCTTTAAGATGAAGATTATGTCTTAGTTTCATTGTGTCCCCAGAACCTAATTTAATACTTGTAATCTATTAAACTCCCTAAAGAAGTGAAATGAATGAATGAATGAACCCACACAGTAGGCTAGGCCTTCAATAGATTGCTGAATAAAGTGAATGTACAGATCTGCAAAATTCAAAGGTATAACTAGAGAAGAACATGTGACAGTGTGAAGGTGAATGATGGCTATACCATGGGATACAGATCAGGAGTAAAACAGGAGTACAGTCCAAATAAGGCTGATCAATGGAAATCAATAACAACCAGTTGTGCATGGTACTCCAAATGACCTCAATAGTGGCTAATAATAATTTAGTCCATCTTCTATACTTTTGATATATTTTATTGTGATCACAATTACAATATTATTCTCTTCTGAGGCAACATCTAATGAGTATAATGATCAAAGTCTTGAGAGATCAATAAAAAGTTATTTATAAGCAAACAAGATTTTGGAAGTTTTAAGCAGATTTTTAAAAATATAATGAACCTAGAAGGTGCCACAATTCTTATAAATGCTTCTGTGAATTCCATTAATTCACAAAATTCCACGAATTTTGATTTCAAAATATACAATGTGTTTAATAATACATGTTATACAAATTCTATGTTTAATTTTAAAATGTTAGGTAAATATATCCTCAAAAATAAATATAATTTTCCCTGTCATTATCTACTTGCACTTATCATTGTCAAACTTTATAGGTAATTATAGTATTAATGTGTCAATTAAAGACTTCTTTGTTCATTGCTCCAAGATCACCTGGAAAACATAGCAGATTGACTTTGACTAACCATACATAATTGTGAGATAGATTGATGAATGGATGGATAGATGATAGATAGATAGTTAGATGGATGATAGATAAATGAGAGACAGACAAACAAAGGTATGAGTCATTAACTGCCTCCAATGGATGATGTACTATATTATATGCTTTGTACATACAAGTTAATTTACTCTCCATTGCCATGCTGGAAGAGAACACTGTTATTCACTCATCATTCATTAGAATACTGGGCTCAGAGCAATTAATTAATTTACTAAAGATTGCTAAACAAAGAGGTAGCTGTGGGTAGGCTTAAACCCACAATTACCTGACTCCAGAACTTTGGAACATTCTGTGCTGCATTGCTGTGTTGTCTTTTAAGGCTAAAAATCTATTATCGTTGGGGTCCACTCACATTCCCTTACCCTGAACTCTGCTTTTCTTATCAAACAAGTGACAGAGCTGCAGACCAACCCAGGTCCTGAAACTTCCAATCTAGCCTCAACATTAATCTTTAACTAGCTCAACCAAGCAGCCTCAGTTGGGCTGATGACCCTGCTATCTCGAATGACCATGTAAGGGATGCCATATCCAAATAAGAATTGTCCTTGGGGAGAGACTACTACCTAGCCACTCCAGTCACCAAGAAGGTGAACGAATGGGATATTTGAAACTCTTTGATTCAGTTTCCTCCTCTCACTAATATCTTAGTGGATTCTCT
Organism: Physeter macrocephalus; assembly: GCF_002837175.3. Lineage (NCBI taxonomy): Eukaryota > Metazoa > Chordata > Mammalia > Artiodactyla > Physeteridae > Physeter > Physeter macrocephalus. The sequence continues at coordinate 13,238,407 of NC_041228.1, forward strand.
AATTCACAGCTTAAAAAGCAAAACAAAGCGTTCGTTGATAGATATCACACCCCTTCCATCCCCCTACACAATGATATAATATTTATACACACATATACATTACATATATGTATCCATATTTACATATATGTAAAATTATCTGAAGTTATATATAAACAGAAACCCAAATACTTATATGTACTCAACTATACACCTGGATTTTGCATGAAATAAGGACATGGACTTTTGGTTTTGTTTGCTAGTTTGGTATCTGTGAATCTGGCATAAATTTAGAACTAGAGAAATAGTCTTTAAATGAATAAATGAAGCCCGATTATAGTTTTCTCTCTCTCAACCCTCCTCACTTGGCCTTACTAAGGTCTTCTATTGTTGCAGTAATTGTTCTTTTTGTTCCTGTTCTGGATCCCTTTCGGCTGTTGCCTGGTTCTCATCTAATTGGTTTCTCCATCCACACCAGTCTCAGCCCACGTCCATATATGTAGGACTGCTTCCTTCCATGAGAGCTTATTACGTACAGAGAGTTCTCAGGCTGCCTGTCTGCAACCACTCAACATTCCATCATTAAGCTCAACTTTTGCCTTGAACTAAACCGATTTTCTTTTTATTATTCCAGGTCCTATTCCTTTAATTCCTAATAGCACTGACCTGCACAACTCCGACGAATGCCCAGGACATTATTGCCCTCCAATGTCAATGGGTTCTGCTAATACTTCCTGCATAATGCCTATTGCAACATTTCCGTGAGTGTCTGTGAGTGAAGTATGTGTAGTGCAAAGAGCCCTGGGCTTAGAGTCAGATTTTTGGCATAGACTCCAGGCTTTCCATTTATTAGTTATGGGACATTAATCAAATTACTTCAGCTATCTAATCGACAGTAAACCCTTCTTTAGAAAAGGATTGTTGAGGGGTTAAAGAGGATAGCACTTATGGAAGGCTCAAACACAAAACCTTACAAATATTATATCCTCAGTAAGTGGTCTGGGTTTTGACTTGAACCTACAATAGGAGATTTTGTAAATCTCCATTGCATTGGACAGAAAAAGAACAACTTCCGTACATACTGTTACTCAGAATATTCTCCTCCTCTTCTAAGGAGACCATCTCTCCGTGGTCCCTATAGATGTGCTACAATCAAGTCACCTTGGCCACAACTGTTGGAATTTAAAACACCCCACTTGTTCCCTTGCAAAGATTTCTTTCTTGACACTACTTGCTTACATATGGCTTAAAACTATACTGCAGACTTCTCCCATTTTGGATACCGTGAGAAATGTCTTTAGTTTATAACAGCAACAAAAAGATGCTTTCTATAACGTTGAAATAGAAAAGATTGTCTTTCTAAATCTAACGTGAATAGAGGGATGTTGTTAGGTGTAACTAGTCCCACGGGCTTGCTCCGTGTGGTCTCAATCAGAAAATATCCCAAAGGGACCAGTGGAAATGAGAGTCCAGCACAGGCAAGCAAGGCGGTGAGCAATGATGGAACCAGTGTGCTACATGAATAATGGATCATTCGGTCACAGCTGGCTAAGGGTTTCAGTTCCACTCTTGTGGCAAAATCGCTGATTGTAACCTTTTTTTTTTTTTTTTTTTTTTTTTTGCAAGAACTCAGTTAACAGAGCAAAGAGAAATGTCAGTGGTTGTGTGACTTGCCATTAAGTGAAATCTCTTTCTGCTGAGGAAGAGCCTTGTCATTTTAGTAAAAAAAATATTGCTGGAAGGTCATTTTAGATATGCCATAGTACTCTGTTGACATGAAATATGGGACACAGAGGAAGCCCATTGGGAGGAAGGAGCACACGATTTTGAGACAGAAGAGCTGAGTTCAAATCCTGGCTTCACCACTTACTTGCTGTGTAACTGGGTACAGTTACCCAGTCTTGTTGAGCCTCACTCTCATCGTCAATAAAATGGAGATGGGAATTGCTTCTTGGAAGAGCTGTTGTAAGGATTAAATGGAAAACATTTCTGCTTCCATAGAACACTTTTGTTATTTTGGAAAATACTAGTACTTTCCTCCAACACCATATGTGTTCCAATACAGTAAAAATCAGGAGACAAAGGCAGATCAACCACATTCTGGAGAGTGTTCTCTGTGCCCCAAAGTTTATATATCAAGCAAGTGTTAAACACAGAACTTCTCTAAGGCTTAGTGCCCTCACTTGTAAACTGAAGGTAACAATAATAATGTGTGCTCTTGTACTTTACAAAAGCTCAAATCAGATAATGATCGTGAACACTCTTTGGAGAGAAGTAAACCACTTCTTGCACTCTTATTTTCTCTCTTCCTTTCGTAGTCCCCGGCAGGTATTGAGAAAGACCCCACAAGTCCAAACACCATGGCTCATATTCATCTTTCTTGTTTACGTTCCTCAATTTCTTGGAGTTTCTCTGCCCTAAGACAACCTAACACAAGAGATTTTCAGCCCTAAGACGACCTCTTCGGAAGGGTAGACATTCAAGTGTAATTGGCAGTCTGACTTCTATGGCTGTGTTTAGTTCTAAACAAGACCATTCCAGTTCAGACTGATGAGTACATAATGAAGGAATCATTCAAAGAACATCCCAATGATATCCCAGAGCATTTTAACACCCATCTCCTCCACCTACCCATGGAAAAGATTTGTTTATTATCATTCTGCAGATGAAGGAAGCAAGGTTCGGAAAGTTTTACAGCTGTCCCCAAGTCATAGAGTTGTTAAATCATAGCACTAAGAAAGTTTGTTTATTACAAATCTTAGGTTTTATCCCCAAGGCACCCTGCTCCTTATTCTACAAGGAGAATAGAAATGATAAAAAGCATCGATGAGAAACTTCGTGGTACCATGAAGGTGAGGGCTACATTCACGATAGGGAGTTGGGACAGAATTTAAAGTATAGACAGGTCCCGGGGAAAGACTGGAATTGGGCTCTGCCTGGTCTAGTGGTCCCCTGTGGAGGGATTCATGAGTCAGGATGAGCAACCAACCAGAGGCAAAGCCTACCTTTCTTCTAGCTGCGTTTTGATTGGTATACGTTCTATCTTTCTCCCTACAGTAATTATGCCTTGTTCTGTGACTGTTTCGTGAGCTGTTCCCCAGCTTTCCGGGAAACCCGCACAATTTCACACACCAATTATTACCCTTAGAGAAACAAAATATACCAAATATGCAGCGGGAATTACACGGGGAGTAGAAAGATCATGAGTTCTCTGAAAGGAAGCCTTTTCAAACCACTCCTTTGGACAGATTTTAACCGGGCAAATAAAAGTCTTGCAAGTTTAAGGCATTCACAATTCAGGATTATTTTTTTCTTATGTCTTTGTCAACCAAATGTCTCCAAGCTTCATTCGCCTATGGACTCAAACTTAGACCCAAATTCTGCTAGCTTAGCTGCTTCTACTTTTCTAAGCTCATGACCTTATTTTTCTCTCAGGGATCTCTCTCCTTGGCCTTTTGGCCCCCTGTGAGTCCCTAAGATTGACTTCCATGCTGCCATGAGCCTGTCTGATACTTTTGAGGAGGCCATTCTTGATGTTCCTCTCAGGCCAGTCACCCTCTGCTCCAGGCTCCTGGGTCACTTGTCTTCTCTCAGTGAGAAAATGCTTCTCACTCTTTCGTTCCTCTTTTCAAAAGGGATCCCACAGCAGCATTGCTAATAATCTGAAGGTGAGTTGCAACCATTTAATTTTCTCTCCAGAGGCAAGTGTCCTTCCCCTGTGGTTGCTTAAACATTACAGTCGTGGCACTAAAGCCAGCATCAAGACCTAGTCCCCTCCAAATCTTGGGTTGAGTTACTAAATCCATCTTTCTAGTAAGAGACTTTCCCCACAAGACCACTGGCTTAATCTCTGAAATTTAGTTTCTATTGCCTCTCCCAACTACCCCCTCTCCATTTTTCTCTGTGAGTAAAGTCCAACATGTATATTAATGGGGTTCTTTCTCAGAATGCTTCTAGCCCATATTCAAACAGGCCCTTAGAATAATCACCTGAGGCCACTCCCCAGACAACTATTTCCATCCCCACCCTAAAACAACGGCAAATCAAAATGTTGCCCATTATATTTCAGGAAGCAGTTCAACATTATAATAATTTATGATTTTCTTCAAGATTCATGGCTTTTATGAATTATTCTCTATAACACAATTTTTACTAATCCTTTTTCTCCTAACCTCTAAAAGTATTAAAATTCAACAAATATCAACAAGTGCCTGTTTTGTGTCAATTACTGCATTAGGCAATTTCATATATTTTTTTCTTGTTGAACATTCAAAATAACTCCATATCATAGGTAATATTATTATCTACATATACAGTTAAAGACCTTAATGCTCTGAGAAGTTAAGAAACTGGCCCAAAGTCATTCGGATAGTAAGACTTGTGATCTTTGTGATTTAAATGCAGTGATCTTCAAGGCCACTGTAGTGGCTTCCTTTAATGATCATACTTACAAATATTTCATTTTGCGTTTTCTCTTTTCCATTAATGGGGTCTTTTCTTATCAAGACATTGTAAATTGTCTAAGAATATCTAATCCTTTTTTGTGATCACGTATCAGTGCAAAACAAATTACCCCAAGACGTAGCTAAAAAAATAACCATTTATTATATCTTTCAGTTCTACGGAACAGGAATCCAGGCAGGACCCAACTGGGCAATTCTCTGTCACTTTGCCAGTGGTATTCCCTTAGTGGATGGGCTGTTCCGGAGAGTCCAGGAGAATTTGCTCACATGGTTGATCCTTGGCAGAGGTGGCTAGAGGGCTGGACTTCACTGGGACTATCCACCCGGCCACCTGCCTTGGACTCTCCAGCATGGTAATCTTAAAAAGCCAGCCTTCCCACATGGTATTTCAGGATTCCCATAGAGGACGTTCCAAGAAGCTGCTAGTTCCAGAAACTGGCATATCATCCCTTACACCATATTTTCTTGTTCAAAGTGGTTACCTGCCTAGGTTCAAGGAGAGGTGACAGAGACCCCACCTCTCAAAGGGAGGAGCACCAAAGAAATTATAGCCATTCTTAATGTGCCAGCTTCTTCCAGATTTTCTAAATATATATTCAGACTATAAGTGGAAAGTTAATAGTTACCAATTAACTGTTAATAGTTAACAGTTACCATTTTTACTGCCTCCAGATGCTCTAAGGCAGATTTTCTCTCCCTCAGCACAGGTGGCATTTTGGACTGGGCAAGTCTTTGCTGTGGGGCAGGGGGAGTCCCGTGCATTATAGGAGGTTTAGCAGCATCCTCGGCCTCTACCACGTACATGCCAGTAGCACGCTGCCCAACTGTAACAATCAAAAATGTCTCCAAACATTGCCAAATGTCCCCTGGAGGACAAAATTGCCCCTAGTTAAGAACTACTGCTCTAGGGTAAGCAACACTTGGATACAGTGAAGTATCACATATAATCCTCAGGAGGGCATAAGGCAGGTACTGTCATTATTTCCATTTTATAGAAGGGTAAACTGAGGCCCAGAGAGTTTGTGATTATCCATGGTCACTCAGTAGGAAAACCCAAATCTGTGTGATTGCAAGGCCTAGGTTCTTTCTACCTTGCCATTAATCTCTACTTTCTATTTCAAAATGTCCTCTACCCAGCTAGATATCACAGGCCAGATAACCAGTTCTCTGAAGTCAGAGGCAAAACCCCAATCGCACACCTCCAGCACCACTGAGGACCAGCTGATTCAGCAAGGGGGCCTGGCTTGACTCTTGACCTGCTTTAGGCCATCTCCAGCAGAGAAGGCATTGATCCATTCGAAATTAGCAGGCGCCTCTGTTCCCGGCCCCGCCGTTTGCTTATAGAGGGAATTCAAACCTAATCTGGATCGGCGCCTGACTCTGGGCCATGTGCCAGGCCTGGCACGGGAACACTGGCACACACACTCTCACCTGGCGTGCGGTCTATTTCAGAACACACCCTCAGTTGCCGCAGCTGCAGGTGCCTGACAGATGCAGGGCACCCTGCATCCAGCCTGGGCGGGAGATGCACTATTTCCGGTTCAGGCTTGTCACTGCAGGCTTCTTCTTTTCAGTCCTCTCACTCGGTGCCACTGTGACTTCTGCCCCCCTCCCCTCCTACTGTCTACCATCCTCACCCACCCAGACCCCCGGTGAATTTACTATATTTTAGGGGAAGACAAATATACAACTGGCAATTAGGAAATGAAAGGTAGAACAGAGCTGGGGACACAAAGAGGGGACCCACACTTCTACTTGGAGGCCTGGTCAGGGATGGCTTCACAAAGGAAGTAAATATGCAGAAGTTTTCCAAGAAGAACAAGTGTGGGACTTCCCTGGCGGTCCAGTGGTTAAGACTCCGCACTTCCAACGCAGAGGACGCAGGTTCGACCCCTGGTCAGGGAACTAAGATCCCACGTGCCGTGTGGGCAGAATAAAGAAGAAGAAGAACAAGTGTGAAGAAGACTTCCAAGCAGGAGAGGACATTTCAGGCAGAGTTCAGGCATTGGGAATCGCATCTGAAAAGACAGAGATGCTCTAAGTGGTGCTGTGTCCTGGAGTCACCCCAGTACACTGGGATGATGAGAGCTTGAATTACAAAGAGGAGAGACCAGAGGCTGAGGACGGGGAGATGGAATATTCCTTGTCTGTAAAAAGGGAAGCGCAGGGCTTTACGGAAAGGCGTGAAAAGTTAGATTTGTACTTTAGAAAGATTTCTACAACACCTCTGAGCAGTATGGTTTGGGGAGGGGTAAAACCGAAGGCAAGGGACTGATGGAAACCCATTAGGAATGTGTTAAAACAATCTGCAGTTTAATCATTCAACAAATATTAATTGAGTACCTACCCTTGCTGCCAGACACTTGGCTAGACAACCAAAACGGAGTGGTGAACGAGACTGACATTATCCCAGCACATGCCGATCTCCTGTTCTGGTAAGGGTGACAGATATTAAACAAAAGGCACAATTAATCACGCCGTTAGAATGAAACATTCTAGGAAGGTGTTTAGTGGCCTCTGAAAGTGGACCACACCGGATCCTGACACAGTCTGAGGGTGGCAGTCAGGGGTGGGCCAGTTTCTCTTTTATATTAGATCAGTTAGTCCCTGACAACCTTGTGAGTTATTAGTCATCATTTTACAGAAACAAAGGCTTAGGGCAGGGAGTCAAACCTCTTCCTTGAGGCACAGTTCCCAGCTTCTGAGTAGTGACAGCAAAGGTCAGAAAGCAAGGAGGGTGATTCCAAATCAGACGTCTTCACTCTGCCTGGTCATGCCAGATATGTGACCTGGAGGACTCAGGTTGCATCCCAGAGTTTAAAGGATTTCTTCTCCCTTCATTCCCTCCCTTCCCACCAACTCTAACTCTCTCTCTCTCTCTCTCTCTCTCTGTCTCTCGGCTAAATTGTTTCGTTGAACTATGTGGACAGAGCCAGCCAGCGAGGTTACATGGACTCAGACATGGAAGCTTGCTGTCCCTTGCATCAGAAAGCAGAGAGTGCCCATCTGGCAACTGGCAGCATACACAAAAGAAGCTTGCACCGAAGATGACTCAGCTCTGGCCCTCTCAGCAAGGCTCTACCATTAGCTTTTTTTTTTTTGCGGTACGCGGGCCTCTCACTGTTGTGGCCTCTCCCGTTGCGGAGCACAGGCTCCGGACGCGCAGGCTCAGCGGCCATGGCTCACGGGCCCAGCCGCTCCGCGGCACGTGGGATCTTCCCGGACCGGGGCACGAACCCGTGTCCCCTGCATCGGCAGGCGGACTCTCAACCACTGCGCCACCAGGGAAGCCCTACCATTAGCTATTGAAAAAGAGACCAGGCAGCCTCGAGGAGACCTCAAACTGATTCCACAGCAAGCCATTTCCCACTCGGAAGTTGATGGGCAGACACTGCTGGCTCTTTCGTGAGCAAAATGGCAGAGGGCGTGCAAGGACTTGAGCTTAAGGACTGCTAGTCCAGGCAGGTCTGTGTTTGGGTCAAGTGTAGCATTTGTCTCCGTCACCTGGAAGTGGGCCTTGGGAGCGGGCTTGTGACTGGCTGACTTGTTCTGCCTGGCCCCAAAACAGCTATTAGGTGAAGATGGCTTTGAGAGAGAGGGAGCGGTTCATATGAATGCAAAAACGTCTTCCAGGCACCTCTGACAGAAGCTCTAAGGCCCAGTGGAAATGGCACAGGCCTGGGAACCAGCTGGATGAACTTGCAAGCCCAGCCCAACCCCTCCGCAGCAGTGTAACGGGCCCGTCTCGGCACCTTAGTGCCCAGTGACGTGGAGGAAGGGAGAAGAAAATGGAACGCATTGTTATGGGGCCTCTTCTATGAACCAGGCACTTCGCTCATCTCATCTGGTTTAATCTTCCTTCCCCCCACAGAAGACCATTTAACAGATGATCCTAACACCTCCCTCCCTAGGTGTCTTGAGAAATCAATGAAATATATAGACTAAGTGCTTAGCATTACAAATCTATGAAATATGTATTGTTATAAGTATTATTACTACAAATATTAGCCCCATTTTATAGATGAAAAACCTGAGTCCAGAAGGCCACATAGCAGTTGTTCTAATCCAGCTCTGCCTGGTTCCAAAGCCCTTCTTCTTAACCCTATCAAAATAGTGCCAACCTGCCTTTTCCCTCTTGCCAAGGGGTTGGCTAAAAGTTGGAAAAAGAGTACAAGAGGAAAAAAAATGTTTCTTGAACAAATAATTTAACGAGAATTCAACTCATTAAGAAACTATTAATAAATAAAATTCATGTATTAATAATTAAAAAACATTTCATAAATATTTATCAAGGGTTATTTATGTGCTAGTCATTGTGCTGCTATGGAGATAAAAAGGAATTAGATATGAATTCTGCCTGTTTACCTATAGTCTAGTGAACGTGCAGAAGTCACTCTAGTGACAATAGGAGTAACTAATAATAATAATAATAAAATAATGCACTAGCCTGCATTGATGTGCCCTATATTCCAGACATAATAATCGGCATCTTGCCTGCATCATCTCTTTAGCATTTTAAGCAATCTTCTGTGATAGGAATTGTTATTTCAGTTTTACAGGGGAGAGACCAGAGCTCAAGAGGTCTCCCTAACCAGCCCCTCTACTCACAACTGTGAAAGCAAACTCATTAGCCCGAATGGCTTTAATAAAAAAGCAGAATTATACCAATTAGCACTAATAGGGAACAACACCAAATAAAGTCATATGAACTCCCTTTTGACTTTCCAGTTTCCCATTTTGGTACAGACCCATTACTGTCTACTGCCTCTGGTCCTCCTGTGCGAAGAAAACGCAAATCCTACAGCAGTGATTCCAGTCACACTGCAGTTTACAGAAGCCTTTGCAATGCATTCAAGACTGTTCTGTGACGGCAGGTGAGCTCCTACATAAAAACACAGGCCACCATCCTGTCACTTTAAACAGCCCTTAATCAAACAGTAACCATACTTTGATCCTTCTCCAAAGGGTATATTTGAATGACATTAATGAAAAATAAAATAATCATGTCATATCTCTCTCATTCTTTTCTTCTAAGTCGCTCCAAGATATCCAAGTCAGACACAGATAGGCTTGAAGTCATGTGAAGGATATATTTGGGGACAATATTGAGGACAAGAAATTAAGTGTAGTTAATGGATTCTTTCCCCTCAAAATCACACCAAGGAGACAGTTCTCAGTAGAAGCATTACTCTCTTTCTAAGTGTCGGCAGAGGGGGAAATATACTTTTTCACTAGATTCAAAGTATGTGGGAGGCGGACACTCTCTCCATGCTCCATCATCCCAAACTCTCCCAGATCTGGCCACAGCTGCCTACCAATTCATCCATCCCTCTTTCATCTTATAGACTCTGTACTTCAACTGCACAGAGGTCCCTGCGTTATTCAACACACTGAATAGCTCTATCCCGTATGCTCCATCCACAAACCACTTCAAGGTCAAGTTCAAGGCCCAGCTCAGAATTCACCTTACTGGTGAATACTCCCCCGACCTCCTAGTTTGGGAAGCTCAAGGACCTCTCTCCTTATGCCCTGCTTCCCTCTGACATGGTCATTATCATTGCGTATCTGGGTCGTATCTTGGAACGTCTTTCTTTCCCATACAATTGACAGTTCTGGGGACTGGGCCTTAGTTAGATCTTTTTTATGGCTGTCTTTTCTTGTGAAAAAGAAAAAGAGCTCACATATGAGTAGGAGAGACAGTCAATGAACGAGAAAACAAACCAATAAACAAGTAAAATATGTCTTATAGATTATGATAACTTCTAGACTGGAAGATAAATGGGTACTACAGTAGAGAATAAAGGAAAAAACCTACTAAGCATGAATGATCAGGAAAGAGCCCTCAGAGGAAGTAGAATTTATGCTGAGACCTAAAGGCAAAGAAAGACCCAGCCCCACAATGAACTGGGCCAAGAAAAAATCCCATAGGATCGCTCCCTAGCAAATGCAAAAGGTCTGCTCTGGCAAGAGCTCAGTGTGTGCAGGGGACTAGGAGACCAGTGTGATGGGAATTGGTAAGAGACAGGGAGACGGAAGTGAGACTAAGTAAGTACAGAACAGACACAAGTCCAGACCAGATCAGGCTGGACCTTGCAGCCACAGTTAAGAGTCTTGGTTAATCTAAACACAATGGAAAGGTATTAAAAAGAATTTAATGAGGGAGTGACATTATTTGACTTATGTTTTTTAAAAGACCATTCTGACTTCTATATGGGAAACAAATGGATTAAGGACTTAGGGGAATAAGAGTGGAAGTGGAGAGTCCAGTTGGGAGGTTATTACTCCATGAACAACCTCAGTGTCTGATATGGGTAGAGGTGTTCAATAAAAGAGAATGAATGAATAAATGAATGAATGAATGAGTTAGATTACCCTGAGGCTTCCAGAAAGATTGTGGCCAGCCAATGCTTTACCAGCTGGTTGTGATTATATCTCTTCCTTTCCCTTAGCACCTACAGCACTTGACTTATTCTGAAAAACTTCCAAAAACCACATTCTGGAAATTCCTCATTCATCTCAGGCCCAGATTTCCCATGTCACAGGATTGTAAAAATCGCCATCTTGTCCCAGTAACATTTTATCATGTTTGACATCATTTCTTGCCACTGTTCTTCATTCCTGAGAACAGAAAACAGCCTCCTATTTCTGGCAAAAAAAGAAGGAAAGAAAGAAAGTTGAAAGAAAGAAAGAAACGAAGGAAGGAAGAATCGAAGGAAGGAAGGAAGGAAGGAGGAAAGAGAAAGAAAGAAAGAAGAAAGAAAGAAAGAAAGAAAGAAAGAAAGAAAGAAAAGAAAAGAAAGAAAGAAAGAAGGAAGGAAGGAAGGAAAGAAGGAAAGAAAGAAAAAGTAGGTTCTGCTCCAACCAGACAGAGAAGAAAATGTGAAGAGAAGCGGGGGAAATTCTGATGGGGACTTTCATCCCCTTTTCCGGAAGCTGGCTGTGAGCCATAGTTGTAGTTTTGACTCTAAACCTGTAAAACCTCAGCATCCCCAGCGGAGCCAGGAGGGGCGGGCTCTTGACACGCAGAGTTCCTGAGGAGCACAAGTATCCACTTTGCCTCAGCAACCTCCTGCTTTATGAGCTGGGCTGCTCTGAAGCCTGGACAGACGCATTTCATGCCGAGTTTAGGGTGAAAGAGATTTGGCAGGTTCTATTCCCAGGGTGCTCCGGAAAAAAGACCAGGATTGTTGAACATAAGCTGTGCTGGACTCATTCCTAAACCAACAGGAATCAGCTGCTCTTTGACAGTGGGGTCCGCTAACAAATGGGAAATTCTTCAAGGGGAACAGAAATAAAGGGAACGAAGAAGGCGCTGAGTATTCCATACCGATATGACTCCAGCAGAGCTTTTCCCCCACTATCCTCTAGCTCCTATGAGGACCATTACAAGGGACATAGAAGTAGTTCTCCAACTGACAGACTTATAAAAAATGTAAAAGCAATAAAGTTAAATGAATTTTTTAGCTAGAGAATTTAATGATCAAACAGTCCTGCTTCTCCTGAGGAAGTTGACATGCAGAGGTAGGGAGTGACTTCTCAAATCCACCAAGCTATTAAGGGCACAGCAGAAAGATATCCCAGATATCCAAATTCCAGTCGGTCCAGCCTCCTTCTGACACCATGCATGCCCTGTTTGTTTTTCCAGAGACAGTGGAAAGTGATAAAGGACATTGACTCATCATACAGACCTAAGATGGAATCTCTGTGAGACACTCACCACATCTGTGACCCTTTACAGATTTATTCCCAGGAAACAAATGGGAATAATATCACCTACCTCATAAATATAATAAATGAGACAATGACTATAACGTCTGTGCCCATGTGTTCACCAAATATTTTACTTCCTTCTGGATATTCAGGAAAACTGTTTTTCCAGCCCTTTGCAGATGGGTGGGACCATATGATGAGTTCTGGCCAAGAGAATGTATACAGAAGTGGTATGTCTGTTCCCAGAAGTCCACACACACCACTTTCTTCCTGTTGTCTTTCCACAATTACTACATTGAAGATGGCAGCATCCCAGAATAGTAGGAGCTGGATTCTTGAATCACTGTGTGAAGGCAAGTCACCTGACCAATACCATCCACGTTGAATTCTGTGAGTGAGAAGAAAACGTTTTTGCGTTAATCCATATTTTAGAGGATTGTTTGTTACAGCAGCTACTGTTATTTACTCTGACTAATATAGTAAAGACTCATTAAATGATAGCTATTATAAACGGTATATTTTGCTTTATTTAGAATCTATACTAGCTACAGATTCTTATAATCAGAACTTATTTTAACAATACTATGATGACCAACTCTGCTGAGAGACAACATTAGATTCCGAAGCCTTCGGTTTGTGAATCATTGAAGAATTCAACTGTGCTCTGTATAATCTCGCTGAATATAGCATGTTAATTTATCAAAAGTCAGCCGTTAAGGGGAGATCTCATTTTTTAAAAGCATTCATTTAAGGGATTAGTAAATTCCAGACATTGTTCTAGGTATTACCACATATGTTGTCCTATGCTAGCCTCAAAGTAGCCCTTTAAGATTGGGAATAACTATTATTCCAGCCATGCCCACTCCCACCTCAGGTATCTTATACATTCCATTCTTTCTGCCAAGAATACTCTTGCTCCGGACATCTGCATGGTTCACACCTTACCTTTGTTCAGGTCCGTGGCCACTCTGCCTGAAACAATGTCCCTCTGCCACCTGCATGACCAATCCTCATTCTTCTCTACCTCCAGTGTACATATCTTGCTGTTCATTCTCAGCACCGTTCCGGCCTGGTGGACCAGAGCCCAGTCTCTGATGAAGAGGGCGCTTCTTAACCAAGGCCACACTGCATTCTCATGTTCCCTCAAAATTATTATTTTAAGAATAGGAAAGAAAAATGTTGAAGGTTATATTAAAAAAACAGTATGTTGAAGGTTACATAAACAACATAAGCAATAGTATGAATCACTATTTTTTTTAAATTTATTTATTTATTTTGGCTGTGTTGAGTCTTCGTTTCTGCGCGTGGGCTTTCTCTAGTTGCAGCGAGCGGGGCCCACTCTTCATCGAGGTGCGCGGGCCTCTCACTGTCGCGGCCTCTCTTGTTGCGGAGCACAGGCTCCAGATGCGCAGGCTCAGTAGCTGTGGCGCACGGGCCTAGCTGCTCCGTGGCATGTGGGATCTTCCCGGACCAGGCCTCGAACCCGTGTCCCCTGCATTAGCAGGCAGATTCTCAACCACTGCACCACCAGGGAAGCCCTGAATCACTATTTTTTAACAAAATGAAAAAAAAAAAAAGATATGCCTTTAGGCAAGTATGAATGAATACTCTCAAATTTTGTTATGCATTTTTTAGACCATCCTTTAGAGATCTTGCCCCTTCTTTCAATATCTACATGTTAAAATGTTACGATGACCCTTGCTAAAATCAAGAGCTATTGCCAATTATGTTATTGATGGATCTTGGCACTGACACTGAAAACCAGTGTCTCTCCTGAATAAGGACAATAAAACCTGGTGATAATTCTTCTGGAGAAGTTACAAGTATTTGCAGTTTATTAAGAACAATGAATAAGGATTTTCTGAAGATGCTTATAAAGAAAAGCAGGCACTTGATCCCCACGGAAGTCATCCTTTTGGAGCAGGTCTGGTGACTGATGAAATGGGTTTTGTGTAAAATGTAAATTCACATTTTGTGGAAACTGGAAGTTCATTCATCTTAATCATTTCTGTTGTAGTCTATTATGGCTTCTGAAAATTGCCAGAGTAGGTTTTTTATTTGATCTTTCAACATTATTGGAGGTCATATAAACAGGATTATATGAAGTCTTTCATTGCCAATTAATGTAATTCTAAATCAACATTCTGTCAATGATGTGCAGATTTTACAGCTAAGGAAGAAGAGAGAAGAGCTCATTTTTTCCTTCAAATGGATTTCCCTGCTTTTGGTTAATGCTTAATTAAAAAGAGGGGGAGATGGGAATTCCCTGGCAGTCCAGTGGTTAGGACTCGGTGCTTTCACTGCCATGGCCCGGGTTCTATCCCTGGTAGGGGAACTAAGATCCTGCAAGCCGTGTGAAATGGCCAAAAAAAAAAAAATAATAATAAGAGGGAAGAAGGAATGAAGAAGAGACGGAGGAAGGGAGGGAAAGGAGGGAGGGAGACAAGGAGAGAAAAAATCTACTAAATTTATTTTAAGATGTTTTGGGAAATTAATCCTTTCCTTATTTTCATCTTAAGAAAAAACAGAGTTATTGAAAGGTTAAGAAAATCCATTTTCTATGAAATTGGATGTCTAAATGGTATTCTAATTTTATAATCTAAAATGTGACTCTTTCTGAACCTAACATGTAGGAGACTTATTTTTAGCTAATAGATCTAGCACAGGGAACTAATTTTTTTTTCATGGAAATGAAAAACAGACCAAATTTCATTTATTCATGGAATATCAGCCCTACCATTAAGTGTAATTTGCTTAACTTACATTTGCCTTCAAGGATTTCAGAGCATTTCTGGGACAATACTTTCCATAAGTCTCCACATATATAAGGAGGAACTGCTTTCGTGTGAAAATCTTTATAAATTCTGGATTAAATTTTTTCCTTCCCCCTTATAACTCTATAGGAAATCTCCCAGGGATGTATGAGAAAAATTTTAGTGTCAAGTAAATTATCTCACTAACTTCTACAATATCCTTGTAAAAAAAAAATAAATGGGGCTTCCCTGGTGGCGCAGCGGTTGAGAGTCCGCCTGCCGATG